>NW_025957466.1:0-34231 GCF_023159225.1 Perognathus longimembris pacificus
AACCCTCAGAAGAATCTGATTTGTGGTGAGGGAGAGAGATAAAAGCTCATTTAGGAACGACATACATGCTGCGTAGGTAGCTGTTTATCAGTAAATATCTCCACTGAGATTAAGAAAAGCAGTAGCTTAATAAATTAAGTACTTCCTGGTATGGATACTGTACTGGTAACTCCCCAAAAGAATCTGGATTGTGGTGAGGGAACAGAGAAAAAAGCTCATTTAGGAACGACATGAACATGCTGCGTAGGTACTGTTTATCAGTAAATATCTCCACTGAGATTAAGAAAAGCAGTAGCTTAAGTAATTACACTGGTATGGTTACTGTACTGGGAACTCCCCAAAAGAATCTGGATTGTGGTGAGGGAACAGAGAAAAAAGCTCATTTAGGACGACATGAACACTGCATAGGTAGCTGTTATCAGTAAATATCCCACTGAGTAAAAAACAGCTGGAGCTTAATAATTAAGTACAGGGGAAAGGATAATGTACTGGGAACTCCTCAGAGTCTGATTTGTGGTGAGGGGAGAGAGATAAAAGCTCATTTAGGAACGACATGAACATGCTGCGTAGGTAGCTGTTTATCAGTAAATATCTCCACTGAGATTAAGAAAAGCAGTAGCTTAATAAATTAAGTACTTCCTGTATGGTTACTGTACTGGTAACTCCCCAAAAGAATCTGGATTGTGGTGAGGGAACAGAGAAAAAAGCTCATTTAGGACCTGCACTTACGAAAGGGGTAGGCAGCTGTATATCAGGGAGTAAACCTTCTGAGAATAAAAACAGCTGGAGCTTGTTAAGGTAATTACACAGGGAAAGGATATTTGTACTGGGAACTCCTCAGAAGAATCTGATTTGTGGTGAGGGGAGAGAGATAAAAGCTCATTTAGGAACGACATGAACATGCTGCGTAGGTAGCTGTTTATCAGTAAATATCTCCACTGAGATTAAGAAAAGCAGTAGCTTAATAAATTAAGTACTTCCTGGTATGGTTACTGTACTAGTAACTCCCCAAAAGAATCTGGATTGTGGTGAGGGAACAGAGAAAAAAGCTCATTTAGGACCTGCACTTACGAAGGGGGTAGGCAGCTGTATATCAGGGAGTAAACCTTCTGAGAATAAAAACACCTGGAGCTTGTTAAGGTAATTACACAGGGGAAAGGATAATGTACTGGGAACTCCTCAGAAGAATCTGATTTGTGGTGAGGGGAGAGAGATAAAAGCTCATTTAGGAACGACATGAACATGCTGCGTAGGTAGCTGTTTATCAGTAAATATCTCCACTGAGATTAAGAAAAGCAGTAGCTTAATAAATTAAGTACTTCCTGGTATGGTTACTGTACTGGTAACTCCCCAAAAGAATCTGGATTGTGGTGAGGGAACAGAGAAAAAAGCTCATTTAGGACCTGCACTTACGAAGGGGGTAGGCAGCTGTATATCGGGGAGTAAACCTTCTGAAGAATAAAAACAGCTGGAGCTTGTTAAGGTAATTACACAGGGGAAAGTATAATGTACTGGGAACTCCTCAGAAGAATCTGATTGTGGTGAGGGGAGAGAGATAAAAGCTCATTTAGGAACGACATGAACATGCTGCGTAGGTAGCTGTTTATCAGTAAATATCTCCACTGAGATTAAGAAAACCAGTAGCTTAGAAATTAAGTACTTCCTGGTATGGTTACTGTACTGGTAACTCCCCAAAATAATCTGATTGTGGTGAGGGAACAAGAGAAAAAAGCTCATTTAGGACCTGCACTTACGAAGGGGGTAGGCAGCTGTATATCAGGGAGTAAACCTTCTGAGAATAAAAACAGCTGGAGCTTGTTAAGGTAATTACACAAGGAAAGGATAATGTACTGGGAACTCCTCAGAAGAATCTGATTTGTGGTGAGGGGAGAGAGATAAAAGCTCATTTAGGAACGACATGAACATGCTGCGTAGGTAGCTGTTTATCAGTAAATATCTCCACTGAGATTAAGAAAAACAGTAGCTTAATAAATTAAGTACTTCCTGGTATGGTTACTGTACTGGTAACTCCCCAAAGAATCTGGATTGTGGTGAGGGAACAAGAGAAAAAAGCTCATTTAGGACCTGCAATTACGAAGGGGGTAGGCAGCTGTATATCAGGGAGTAAACCTTCTGAGAATAAAAACAGCTGGAGCTTGTTAAGGTAATTACACAGGAAAGGATAATGTACTGGGAACTCCTCAGAAGAATCTGATTTGTGGTGAGGGGAGAGAGATAAAAGCTCATTTAGGAACGACATGAACATGCTGCGTAGGTAGCTGTTTATCAGTAAATATCTCCACTGAGATTAAGAAAAGCAGTAGCTTAATAAATTAAGTACTTCCTGGTATGGTTACTGTACTGGTAACTCCCCAAAAGAATCTGGATTGTGGTGAGGGAACAGAGAAAAAAGCTCATTTAGGACCTGCACTTACGAAGGCGTAGGCAGCTGTATATCAGGGAGTAAATCTTCTGAGAATAAAAACAGCTGGAGCTTGTTAAGGTAATTACACAGGGGAAAGGATAATGTACGGGGAACTCCTCAGAAGAATCTGATTTGTGGTGAGGGGAGAGAGATAAAAGCTCATTTAGGAACGACATGAACATGCTGCGTAGGTAGCTGTTTATCAGTAAATATCTCCACTGAGATTAAGAAAAGCAGTAGCTTAATAAATTAAGTACTTCCTGGTATGGTTACTATACTGGTAACTCCCCAAAAGAATCTGGATTGTGGTGAGGGAACAGAGAAAAAAGCTCATTTAGGATCTGCACTTACGAAGGGTAGGCAGCTGTATATCAGGAAGTAAACCTTCTGAGAATAAAACAGCTGGAGCTTGTTAAGGTAATTACACAGAGGAAAGGATAATGTACTGGAAACTCCTCAGAAGAATCTGATTTGTGGTGAGGGGAGAGAGATAAAAGCTCATTTAGGAACGACATGACATGCTGCGTAGGTAGCTGTTTGTCAGTAAATATCTCCACTGAGATTAAGAAAAGCAGTAGCTTAATAAATTAAGTACTTCCTGGTATGGTTACTGTACTGGTAACTCCCCAAAAGAATCTGGCTTGTGGTGAGGGAACAGAGAAAAAAGCGCATTTAGGACCTGCACTTACGAAGGGGGTAGGCAGCTGTATATCAGGGAGTAAACCTTCTGAGAATAAAAACAGCTAGAGAATGTTAAGGTAATTACACAGGGGAAAGGATAATGTACTGGGAACTCCTCAGAAGAATCTGATTTGTGGTGAGTGGAGAGAGATAAAAGCTCATTTAGGAACGACATGAACATGCTGCGTAGGTAGCTGTTTATCAGTAAATATCTCCACTGAGATTAAGAAAAGCAGTAGCTTAATAAATTAAGTACTTCCTGGTATGGTTACTGTACTAGTATCTCCCCAAAAGAATCTGGACTGTGGTGAGGGAACAGAGAAAAAAGCTCATTGAGGACTTGCACTTACGAAGGGGGTAGGCACCTGTATATCAGGGAGTATCCCTTCTGAGTATAAAAACAGCTGGAGCTTGTTAAGGTAATTATACAGGGGAAAGGATAATGTACTGGGAACTCCTCAGCAGAATCTGATTTGTGGTGAGGGGAGAGAGATAAAAGCTCATTTAGGAACGACATGAACATGCTGCGTAGGTAGCTGTTTATCAGTAAATATCTCCACTGAGATTAAGAAAAGTAGTAGCTTAACAAATTAAATACTTCCTGTATGGTTACTGTACTGGTAACTCCCCAAAAGAATCTGGATTGTGGTGAGGGAACAGAGAAAAAAGCTCATTTAGGACCTGCATTACGAAAGGGGTAGGCAGCTGTATATCAGGGAGTAAACCTTCTGAGAATAAAAACAGCTGGAGCTTGTTAAGGTAATTACACAGGGGAAAGGATAATGTACGGGGAACTCCTCAGAAGGATCTGATTTGTGGTGAGGGGAGAGAGATTAAAGCTCATTTAGGAACGACATGAACATGCTGCGTAGGTAGCTGTTTATCAGTAAATATCTCCACGGAGATTAAGAAAAGCAGTAGCTTAATAAATTAAGTACTTCCTGGTATGGTTACTGTACTAGTATCTCCCCAAAAGAATCTGGATTGTGGTGAGGGAACAGAGAAAAAAGCTCATTTAGGACCTGCACTTACGAAGGGGGTAGGCAGTTGTATATCAGGGAGTAAACCATCTGAGAATAAAAACACCTGGAGAATATAAAGGTAATTACACAGGGGAAAAGATAATGTACTGGGAACTCCTCAGAAGAATCTGATTTGTGGTGAGGGGAGAGAGATAAAAGCTCATTTAGGAACGACATGAACATGCTGCGTAGGTAGCTGTTTATCAGTAAATATCTCCACTGAGATTAAGAAAAGCAGTAGCTTAATAAATTAAGTAATTCCTGGTATGGTTACTGTACTGGTACCTCCCCAAACGAATCTGGATTGTGGTGAGGGAACACAGAAAAAAGCTCATTTAGGACCTGCACTTACGAAGGGGGTAGGCAGCTGTATATCAGGGAGTAAACCTTCTGAGAATAAAAACAGCTGGAGTTTGTTAAGGTAATTACACAGGGGAAAGGATAATGTACTGGGAATTCCTCAGAAGAATCTGATTTGTGGTGAGGGGAGAGAGATAAAAGCTCATTTAGGAACGACATGAACATGCTGCGTAGGTAGCAGTTTATCAGTAAATATCTCCACTGAGATTAAGAAAAGCAGTAGCTTAATAAATTAAGTAGTTCCTGGTATGGTTACTGTACTGGTAACTCCCCAAAAGAATCTGGATTGTGGTGAGGGAACAGAGAAAAAAGCTCATTTAGGACCTGCACTTACGAAGGGGGTAGGCAGCTGTATATCAGGGAGTAAACCTTCTGAGAATAAAAACAGCTGGAGCTTGTTAAGGTAATTACACAGGGGAAAGAATAATGTACTGGGAACTCCTCAGAAGAATCTGATCTGTGGTGAGGGGAGAGAGATAAAAGCTCATTTAGGAACGACATGAACATGCTGCGTAGGTAGCTGTTTATCAGTAAATATCTCCACTGAAATTAAGAAAACCAGTAGCTTAGAAATTAAGTACTTCCTGGTATGGTTACTGTACTGGTAACTCCCCAAAATAATCTGGATTGTGGTGAGGGAACAAAGAAAAAAGCTCATTTAGGACCTGCACTTACGAAGGGGGTAGGCAGCTGTATATCAGGGAGTAAACCTTCTGAGAATAAAAACAGCTGGAGCTTGTTAAGGTAATTACACAAGAGAAAGGATAATGTACTGGGAACTCCTCAGAAGAATCTGATTTGTGGTGAGGGGAGAGAGATAAAAGCTCATTTAGGAACGACATGAACATGCTGCGTAGGTAGCTGTTTATCAGTAAATATCTCCACTGAGATTAAGAAAAGCAGTAGCTTAATAAATTAAGTACTTCCTGGTATGGTTACTGTACTGGTAACTCCCCAAACGAATCTGGATTGTGGTGAGGGAACAAAGAAAAAAGCTCATTTAGGACCTGCACTTACGAAGGGGGTAGGCAGGTGTATATCAGGGAGTAAACCTTCTGAGAATAAAAACAGCTGGAGCTTGTTAAGGTAATTACACAAGAGAAAGGATAATGTACTGGGAACTCCTCAGAAGAATCTGATTTGTGGTGAGGGGAGAGAGATAAAAGCTCATTTAGGAACGACATGAACATGCTGCGTAGGTAGCTGTTTATCAGTAAATATCTCCACTGAGATTAAGAAAAGCAGTAGCTTAATAAATTAAGTAATTCCTGGTATGGTTACTGTACTGGTACCTCCCCAAAAGAATCTGGATTGTGGTGAGGGAACACAGAAAAAAGCTCATTTAGGACCTGCACTTACGAAGGGGGTAGGCAGCTGTATATCAGGGAGTAAACCTTCTGAGAATAAAAACAGCTGGAGTTTGTTAAGGTAATTACACAGGGGAAAGGATAATGTACTGGGAATTCCTCAGAAGAATCTGATTTGTGGTGAGGGGAGAGAGATAAAAGCTCATTTAGGAACGACATGAACATGCTGCGTAGGTAGCTGTTTATCAGTAAATATCTCCACTGAGATTAAGAAATCCAGTAGCTTAATAAATTAAGTAGTTCCTGGTATGGTTACTGTACTGGTAACTCCACAAAAGAATCTGGATTGTGGTGAGGGAACAGAGAAAAAAGCTCATTTAGGACCTGCACTTACGAAGGGGGTAGGCAGCTGTATATCAGGGAGTAAACCTTCTGAGAATAAAAACAGCTGGAGCTTGTTAAGGTAATTACACAGGGGAAAGGATAATGTACTGGGAACTAATCAGAAGAATCTGATTTGTGATGAGGGGAGAGAGATAAAAGCTCATTTAGGAACGACATGAACATGCTGCGTAGGTAGCTGTTAATCAGTAAATATCTCCACTGAGATTAAGAAAACCAGTAGCTTAGAAATTAAGTACTTCCTGGTATGGTTACTGTACTGGTAACTCCCCAAAATAATCTGGATTGTGGTGAGGGAACAAAGAAAAAAGCTCATTTAGGACCTGCACTTACGAAGGGGGTAGGCAGCTGTATATCAGGGAGTAAACCTTCTGAGAATAAAAACAGCTGGAGCTTGTTAAGGTAATTACACAAGAGAAAGGATAATGTACTGGGAACTCCTCAGAAGAATCTGATTTGTGGTGACGGGAGAGAGATAAAAGCTCATTTAGGAACGACATGAAAATGCTGCGTAGGTAGCTGTTTATCAGTAAATAATCCACTGAGATTAAGAAAAGCAGTAGCTAAATAAATTAAGTACTTCCTGGTATGGTTACTGTACTGGTAACTCCACAAAAGAATCTGGATTCTGGTGAGGGAACAGAGAATAAAGCTCATTTAGGACCTGCACTTCCGAAGGGGGTAGGCAGCTGTATATCAGGGAGTAAACCTCCTGAGAATAAAAACAGCTGGACCTTGTTAAGGTAATTACACAGGGGAAAGTATAATGTACTGGGAACTCCTCAGAAGAATCTGATTTGTGGTGAGGGGAGAGAGATAAAAGCGCATTTATGAACGACATGAACAAGCTGCGTAGGTAGCTGTTTATCAGTAAATATCTCCACTGAGATTAAGAAAAGCAGTTGCTTAATAAATTAAGTACTTCCTGGTATGGTTACTGTACTGGTAACTCCCCAAAAGAATCTGGATTGTGGTGATGGAACAGAGAAAAAAGCTCATTTAGGACCTGCACTTACGTAGGGGATAGGCAGCTGTATATCAGGGAGTAAACCTTCTGAGAATAAAAACAGCTGGAGCTTGTTAAGGTAATTACACAGGGGAAAGGATAATGTACTGGGAACTCCTCAGAAGAATCTGATTTGTGGTGAGGGGAGAGAGATAAAAGCTAATTTAGGAACGACATGAACATGCTGCGTAGTTAGCTGTTTATCAGTAAATATCTCCACTGAGATTAAGAAAAGCAGTAGCTTAATAAATTAAGTACTTCCTGGTATGGTTACTGTACTGGTAACTCCCCAAAAGAATCTGGATTGTGGTGAGGGAACAGAGAAAAAAGCTCATATATGAGCTGCACTTACGAAGGGGGTAGGCAACAGTATATCAGGGAGTATCGATTCTGACAATAAAAACAGCTGGAGCTTGTTAAGGTAATTACACAGGGGAAAGGATAATGTACTGGGAACTCCTCAGATGAATCTGATTTGTGGTGAGGAGAGAGAGATAAAAGCTCATTTAGGAACGACATGAACGTGCTGCATACGTAGCTGTTTATCAGTAAATATCTCCACTGAGATTAAGAAAAGAAGTAGCTTAATAAATTAAGTACTTCCTGGTATGGATACTGTACTGGTACCTCCCCAAAAGAGTCTGGATTGTGGTGTGGGAACAGAGAAAAAACCTCATTTAGGAACGACATGAACATGCTGCGTAGGTAGCTGTATATCAGTAATTATCTCCACTGAGATTAAGAAAAGCAGTAGCTTAATAAATTAAGTACTTCCTGGTATGGTTACTGTACTGGTAACTCCAAAAAGAATCTGGATTGTGGTGAGGGAACAGAGAAAAAAGCTCATTTAGGACCTGCACTTACGAAGGTGGTAGGCAGCTGTATATCAGGGAGTAAACCTTCTGAGAATAAAAACAGCTGGAACTTGTTAAGGTAATTACACAGGGGAAAGGATAATGTACTGGGAACTCCTCAGAAGAATCTGATTTGTGGTGAGGGGAGAGAGATAAAAGCTCATTTAGGAACGACATGAACATGCTGCGTAGGTAGCTGTTTATCAGTAAATATCTCCACTGAGATTAAGAAAAGCAGTAGCTTAATAAATTAAGTACTTCCTGGTATGGTTACAGTACTGGTAACTCCCCAAAAGAATAAGGATTGTGGTGAGGAAACCGAGAAAAAGCTCATTTAGGACCTGCACTTACGAAGGGGGTATGCAGCTCTATATCAGGGAGTAAACTTTCTGAGAATAAAAACAGCTGGAGCTTGTTAAGGTAATTACACAGGGGAAAGGATAATGTACTGTTAACACCTCAGAAGAATCTGATTTGTGGTGACGGGAGAGAGATAAAAGCTCATTTAGGAACGACATGAACATGCTGCGTAGGTAGCTGTTTATCAGTAAATATCTCCACTGAGATTAAGAAAAGCAGTAGCTTAATAAATTAAGTACTTCCTGGTATGGTTACTGTACTGGTAACTCCCCAAAAAAATCTGGATTGTGGTGAGGGAACAGAGAAAAAAGCTCATATATGAGCTGCACTTACGACGGGGGTAGGCAACTGTATATCAGGGAGTATCGGTTCTGACAATAAAAACAGCTGGAGCTTGTTAAGGTAATTACACAGGGGAAAGGATAATGTACTGGGAACTCCTCAGAAGAATCTGATTTGTGGTGAGGGGAGAGAGAGAAAAGCTCATTTAGGAACGACATGAACATGCTGCATACGTAGCTGTTTATCAGTAAATATCTCCACTGAGATTAAGAAAAGCAGTAGCTTAATAAATTAAGTACTTCCTGGTATGGATACTGTACAGGTACCTCCCCAAAAGAGTCTGGATTGTGGTGTGGGAACAGAGAAAAAAGCTCATTTAGGAACGACATGAACATGCTGCGTAGGTAGCTGTTTATCAGTAAATATCTCCACTGAGATTAAGAAAAGCAGTAGCTTAATAAATTAAGTACTTCCGGGTATGGTTACTGTACTGGTAACTCCCCAAAAGAATCTGGATTGTGGTGAGGGAACAGCGAAAAAAGCTCATTTAGGACCTGCACTTACCAAAGGGGTGGACAGCTGTATATCAGGGAGTAAACCTTCTGAGAATAAAAACAGCTGGAGCTTGTTAAGATAATTACACAGTGGAAAGGATATTTTACTGGGAACTCCTCAGAAGAATCTGATTTGTGGTGAGGGGAGAGAGATAAAAGCTCATTTAGGAACGACATGAACATCCTGCGTAGGTAGCTGTTTATCAGTAAATATCTCCACTGAGATTAAGAAAAGCAGTAGCTTAATAAATTAAGTACTTCATGGTATGGTTACTGTACTGATAACTCCCCAAAAGAATCTGGACTGTGGTGAGGGAACAGAGAAAAAAGCTCATTTAGGACCTGCACTTACGAAGGGGGTAGGCAGCTGTATATCAGGGAGTAAACCTTCTGAGATAAAAACAGTTGGAGCTTGTTAAGGTAATTACACAGGGGAAAGGATAATGTACTGGGAACTCCTCAGAAGAATCTGATTTGTGGTGAGGGGAGAGAGATAAAAGCTCATTTGGGAACGACATGAACATGCTGCGTAGGTAGCTGTTTATCAGTAAATATCTCCACTGAGATTAAGAAAAGCAGTAGCTTAATAAATTAAGTACTTCCTGGTATGGTTACTGTACTGGTAACTCCCCAAAAGAATCTGGATTGTGGTGAGGGAACAGAGAAAAAAGCTGATTTAGGACCTGCACTTACGAAGGGGTTAGGCAGCTGTATATCGGGGAGTAAACCTTCTGAAAATATAAACAGCTGGAGCTTGTTAAGGTAATTACACAGGGGAAAGTATAATGTACTGGGGACTCCTCAGAAGAATCTGATATTTGGTGAGGGGAGAGAGATAAAAGTTCATTTAGGAACGACAGGAACGTGCTGCGTAGGTAGCTGTTTATCACTAAATATCTCCACTGAGATTAAGAAAAGCAGTAGCTTAATAAATTAAGTACTTCCTGGTATGGTTACTGTACTGGTAACTCCCCAAAAGAATCTTGATTGTGGTGAGGGAACAGAGAAAAAAGCTGATTTAGGACCTGCATTTACGAAGGGGGTAGGCAGCTGTATATCAGGGAGCAAACCTTCTGAGAATAACAACAGCTGGAGCTTGTTAAGGCAATTACACAGTGGAAAGGATAATGTACTGGGAACTCCTCAGAAGAATCTGATTTGTGGTGAGGGGAGAGAGATAAAAGCTCATTTAGGAACGACATGAACATGCTGCGTAGGTAGCTGTTTATCAGTAAATATCTCCACTGAGATTAAGAAAAACAGTAGCTTAATAAATTAAGTACTTCCTGGTATGGTTACTGTACTGGTAACTCCCCAAAAGAATCTGGATTGTGGTGAGGGAACAGAGAAAAAATCTCATTTAGGACCTGCACTTACGAAGGGGGTAGGCAGCTGTATATCAGGGAGTAAACCTTCTGAGAATAAAAACAGCTGGAGCTTGTTAAGGTAATTACACAGGGGAAAGGATAATGTACTGGGAACTCCTCAGAAGAATCTGATTTGTGGTGAGGGGAGAGAGATAAAAGTTCATTTAGGAACGACAAGAACATGCTGCGTAGGTAGCTGTTTATCACTAAATATCTCCACTGAGATTGAGAAAAGCAGTAGCTTAATAAATTAAGTACTTCCTGGTATGGTTACTGTACTGGTAACTCCCCAAAAGTATCTGGATTGTGGTGAGGGAACAGAGCAAAAAGCTCATTTAGGACCTGCACTTACGAAGGGGGTAGGCAGCTGTATATCAGGGAGTAAATCTTCTGAGAATAAAAACAGCTGGAACAAGTTAAGGTAATTACACAGGGGAAAGGATAATGTACTGGAAACTCCTCAGAAGAATCTGATTTGTAGTGAGGGGAGAGAGATAAAAGCTCATTTAGGAACGACATGAACATGCTGCTTAGGTAGCTGTTTATCAGTAAATATCTCCACTGAGATTAAGAAAACCTGTAGCTTAATAAATTAAGTACTTCCTGGTATGGTTACTATACTGGTAACTCCCCAAAAGCATCTAGATTGTGGTGAGGGAACAGAGAAAAAAGCTCATTTAGGACCTGCACTTACGAAGGTGTAGGCAGCTGTATATCAGGGAGTAAACCTTCTGAGAATAAAATCAGCTGGAGCTTGTTAATGTAATTACACAGAGGAAAGGATAATGTACTGGGAACTCCTCAGAAGAATCTGATTTGTGGTGAGGGGAGAGAGATAAAAGCTCATTTAGGAACGACATGAACATGCTGCGTAGGTAGCTGTTTATCAGTAAATATCTCCACTGAGATTAAGAAAAGCAGTAGCTTAATAAATTAAGTAATTCCTGGTATGGTTACTGTACTGGTAACTCCCCAAAAGAATCTGGATTGTGGTGAGGGAACAGAGAAAAAAGCTCATTTAGGACCTGCACTTACGAAGGGGGTAGGCAGCTGTATATCAGGGAGTAAACCTTCTGAGAATGAAAACAGCTGTAGCTTGTTAAGGTAATTACACAGGGGAAAGGATAATGTACTGGGAACTCCTCAGAAGAATCTGATTTGTGGTGAGGGGAGAGAGATAAAAGCTCATTTAGGAACGAAATGAACATGCTGCGTAGGTAGCTGTTTATCAGTAAATATCTCCACTGAGATTAAGAAAAGCAGTAGCTTAATAAATTAAGTACTTCCTGGTGTGGTTACTGTACTGGTAACTCCCCAAAAGAATCTGGATTGTGGTGAGGGAACAGAGAAAAAAGCTCATTTAAGACCTGCAAATACGAAGGGGGTAGGCAGCTGTATATCAGGGAGTATCGCTTCTGAGTATAAAAACAGCTGGAGCTTGTTAAGGTAATTACACAGGGGAAAGGATAATGTACTGGGAAATCCTCAGAAGAATCTGATTTGTGGAGAGGGAAGAGAGATAAAAGCTCATTTAGGAACGACATGAACATGCTGCGTAGTTAGCTGTTTATCAGTAAATATCTCCACTGAGATTAAGAAAAGCAGTAGCTTAATAAATTAAGTACTTCCTGGTATGGTTACTGTACTGGTAACTCCCCAAAAGAATCTGGATTGTGGTGAGGGAACAGAGAAAAAAGCTCATATATGAGCTGCACTTACGAAGGGGGTAGGCAACAGTATATCAGGGAGTATCGATTCTGACAATAAAAACAGCTGGAGCTTGTTAAGGTAATTACACAGGGGAAAGGATAATGTACTGGGAACTCCTCAGATGAATCTGATTTGTGGTGAGGAGAGAGAGATAAAAGCTCATTTAGGAACGACATGAACGTGCTGCATACGTAGATGTTTATCAGTAAATATCTCCACTGAGATTAAGAAAAGAAGTAGCTTAATAAATTAAGTACTTCCTGGTATGGATACTGTACTGGTACCTCCCCAAAAGAGTCTGGATTGTGGTGTGGGAACAGAGAAAAAACCTCATTTAGGAACGACATGAACATGCTGCGTAGGTAGCTGTATATCAGTAATTATCTCCACTGAGATTAAGAAAAGCAGTAGCTTAATAAATTAAGTACTTCCTGGTATGGTTACTGTACTGGTAACTCCAAAAAGAATCTGGATTGTGGTGAGGGAACAGAGAAAAAAGCTCATTTAGGACCTGCACTTACGAAGGTGGTAGGCAGCTGTATATCAGGGAGTAAACCTTCTGAGAATAAAAACAGCTGGAACTTGTTAAGGTAATTACACAGGGGAAAGGATAATGTACTGGGAACTCCTCAGAAGAATCTGATTTGTGGTGAGGGGAGAGAGATAAAAGCTCATTTAGGAACGACATGAACATGCTGCGTAGGTAGCTGTTTATCAGTAAATATCTCCACTGAGATTAAGAAAAGCAGTAGCTTAATAAATTAAGTACTTCCTGGTATGGTTACAGTACTGGTAACTCCCCAAAAGAATAAGGATTGTGGTGAGGAAACCGAGAAAAAGCTCATTTAGGACCTGCACTTACGAAGGGGGTATGCAGCTCTATATCAGGGAGTAAACTTTCTGAGAATAAAAACAGCTGGAGCTTGTTAAGGTAATTACACAGGGGAAAGGATAATGTACTGTTAACACCTCAGAAGAATCTGATTTGTGGTGACGGGAGAGAGATAAAAGCTCATTTAGGAACGACATGAACATGCTGCGTAGGTAGCTGTTTATCAGTAAATATCTCCACTGAGATTAAGAAAAGCAGTAGCTTAATAAATTAAGTACTTCCTGGTATGGTTACTGTACTGGTAACTCCCCAAAAAAATCTGGATTGTGGTGAGGGAACAGAGAAAAAAGCTCATATATGAGCTGCACTTACGACGGGGGTAGGCAACTGTATATCAGGGAGTATCGGTTCTGACAATAAAAACAGCTGGAGCTTGTTAAGGTAATTACACAGGGGAAAGGATAATGTACTGGGAACTCCTCAGAAGAATCTGATTTGTGGTGAGGGGAGAGAGAGAAAAGCTCATTTAGGAACGATATGAACATGCTGCATACGTAGCTGTTTATCAGTAAATATCTCCACTGAGATTAAGAAAAGCAGTAGCTTAATAAATTAAGTACTTCCTGGTATGGATACTGTACAGGTACCTCCCCAAAAGAGTCTGGATTGTGGTGTGGGAACAGAGAAAAAAGCTCATTTAGGAACGACATGAACATGCTGCGTAGGTAGCTGTTTATCAGTAAATATCTCCACTGAGATTAAGAAAAGCAGTAGCTTAATAAATTAAGTACTTCCGGGTATGGTTACTGTACTGGTAACTACCCAAAAGAATCTGGATTGTGGTGAGGGAACAGCGAAAAAAGCTCATTTAGGACCTGCACTTACCAAAGGGGTGGACAGCTGTATATCAGGGAGTAAACCTTCTGAGAATAAAAACAGCTGGAGCTTGTTAAGATAATTACACAGTGGAAAGGATATGTTACTGGGAACTCCTCAGAAGAATCTGATTTGTGGTGAGGGGAGAGAGATAAAAGCTCATTTAGGAACGACATGAACATCCTGCGTAGGTAGCTGTTTATCAGTAAATATCTCCACTGAGATTAAGAAAAGCAGTAGCTTAATAAATTAAGTACTTCATGGTATGGTTACTGTACTGATAACTCCCCAAAAGAATCTGGACTGTGGTGAGGGAACAGAGAAAAAAGCTCATTTAGGACCTGCACTTACGAAGGGGGTAGGCAGCTGTATATCAGGGAGTAAACCTTCTGAGATAAAAACAGTTGGAGCTTGTTAAGGTAATTACACAGGGGAAAGGATAATGTACTGGGAACTCCTCAGAAGAATCTGATTTGTGGTGAGGGGAGAGAGATAAAAGCTCATTTAGGAACGACATGAACATGCTGCGTAGGTAGCTGTTTATCAGTAAATATCTCCACTGAGATTAAGAAAAGCAGTAGCTTAATAAATTAAGTACTTCCTGGTATGGTTACTGTACTGGTAACTCCCCAAAAGAATCTGGATTGTGGTGAGGGAACAGAGAAAAAAGCTCATTTAGGACCTGCACTTACGAAGGGGTTAGGCAGCTGTATATCGGGGAGTAAACCTTCTGAAAATAAAACAGCTGGAGCTTGTTAAGGTAATTACACAGGGGAAAGTATAATGTACTGGGGACTCCTCAGAGAATCTGATTTGGTGAGGGGAGAGAGATAAAAGCTCATTTAGGAACGACATGAACATGCTGCGTAGGTAGCTGTTTATCAGTAAATATCTCCACTGAGATTAAGAAAAGCAGTAGCTTAATAAATTAAGTACTTCCTGGTATGGTTACTGTACTGGTAACTCCCCAAAAGAATCTGATTGTGGTGAGGGAACAGAGAAAAAAGCTCATTTAGGACCTGCACTTACGAAGGGGGTAGGCAGCTGTATATCAGGGAGTAAACCTTCTGAGAATAAAACAGCTGGAGCTTGTTAAGGTAATTACACAGTGGAAAGGATAATGTACTGGGAACTCCTCAGAAGAATCTGATTTGTGGTGAGGGGAGAGAGATAAAAGCTCATTTAGGAACGACATGAACATGCTGCGTAGGTAGCTGTTTATCAGTAAATATCTCCACTGAGATTAAGAAAAGCAGTAGCTTAATAAATTAAGTACTTCCTGGTATGGTTACTGTACTGGTAACTCCCCAAAAGAATCTGGATTGTGGTGAGGGAACAGAGAAAAAAGCTCATTTAGGACCTGCACTTACGAAGGGGGTAGGCAGCTGTATATCAGGGAGTAAACCTTCTGAGAATAAAAACAGCTGGAGCTTGTTAAGGTAATTACACAGGGGAAAGGATAATGTACTGGGAACTCCTCAGAAGAATCTGATTTGTGGTGAGGGGAGAGAGATAAAAGTTCATTTAGGAACGACATGAACATGCTGCGTAGGTAGCTGTTTATCAGTAAATATCTCCACTGAGATTAAGAAAAGCAGTAGCTTAATAAATTAAGTACTTCCTGGTATGGTTACTGTACTGGTAACTCCCCAAAAGAATCTGGATTGTGGTGAGGGAACAGAGAAAAAAGCTCATTTAGGACCTGCACTTACGAAGGGGGTAGGCAGCTGTATATCAGGGAGTAAACTTCTGAGAATAAAACAGCTGGAGCTTGTTAAGGTAATTACACAGGGGAAAGGATAATGTACTGGGAACTCCTCAGAAGAATCTGATTTGTGGTGAGGGGAGAGAGATAAAAGCTATTTAGGAACGACATGAACATGCTGCGTAGGAGCTGTTTATCAGTAAATATCTCCACTGAGATTAAGAAAAGCAGTAGCTTAATAAATTAAGTACTTCCTGGTATGGTTACTGTACTGGTAACTCCCCAAAAGTATCTGGATTGTGGTGAGGGAACAGAGAAAAAAGCTCATTTAGGACCTGCACTTACGAAGGGGGTAGGCAGCTGTATATCAGGGAGTAAATCTTCTGAGAATAAAAACAGCTGGAGCTTGTTAAGGTAATTACACAGGGGAAAGGATAATGTACTGGGAACTCCTCAGAAGAATCTGATTTGTGGTGAGGGGAGAGAGATAAAAGCTCATTTAGGAACGACATGAACATGCTGCTTAGGTAGCTGTTTATCAGTAAATATCTCCACTGAGATTAAGAAAACCTGTAGCTTAATAAATTAAGTACTTCCTGGTATGGTTACTGTACTGGTAACTCCCCAAAAGCATCTGGATTGTGGTGAGGGAACAGAGAAAAAAGCTCATTTAGGACCTGCACTTACGAAGGTGTAGGCAGCTGTATATCAGGGAGTAAACCTTCTGAGAATAAAACAGCTGGAGCTTGTTAATGTAATTACACAGAGGAAAGGATAATGTACTGGGAACTCCTCAGAAGAATCTGATTTGTGGTGAGGGGAGAGAGATAAAAGCTCATTTAGGAACGACATGAACATGCTGCGTAGGTAGCTGTTTATCAGTAAATATCTCCACTGAGATTAAGAAAAGCAGTAGCTTAATAAATTAAGTAATTCCTGGTATGGTTACTGTACTGGTAACTCCCCAAAAGAATCTGGATTGTGGTGAGGGAACAGAGAAAAAAGCTCATTTAGGACCTGCACTTACGAAGGGGGTAGGAAGCTGTATATCAGGGAGTAAACCTTCTGAGAATGAAAACAGCTGTAGCTTGTTAAGGTAATTACACAGGGGAAAGGATAATGTACTGGGAACTCCTCAGAAGAATCTGATTGTGGTGAGGGGAGAGAGATAAAAGCTCATTTAGGAACGAAATGAACATGCTGCGTAGGTAGCTGTTTATCAGTAAATATCTCCACTGAGATTAAGAAAAGCAGTAGCTTAATAAATTAAGTACTTCCTGGTGTGGTTACTGTACTGGTAACTCCCCAAAAGAATCTGGATTGTGGTGAGGGAACAGAGAAAAAAGCTCATTATAAGACCTGCAAATACGAAGGGGGTAGGCAGCTGTATATCAGGGAGTATCCTTCTGAGTATAAAAACAGCTGGAGCTTGTTAAGTAATTACACAGGGGAAAGGATAATGTACTGGGAACTCCTCAGAAGAATCTGATTTGTGGAGAGGGAAGAGAGATAAAAGCTCATTTAGGAACGACATGAACATGCTGCGTAGGTAGCTGTTTATCAGTAAATAAATCCACTGAGATTAAGAAAATCATAGCTTAATAAATTAAGTACTTCCTGGTATGGATACTGTACTGGTAACTCCCCAAAAGAATCTGGATTGTGGTGAGGGAACAGAGAAAAAAGCTCATTTAGGACCTGCACTTACGAAGGGGGTAGGCAGCAGTATGTCAGGGAGTAAACATTCTGAGAATAAAAACAGCTGGAGCTTGTTAAGGTAATTACACAGGGGAAAGGATAATGTACTGGGAACTCCTCAGAAGAATCTGATTTGATTTGTGGTGAGGGAGAGAGATAAAAGCTCATTTAGGAACGACATGAACATGCTGCGTAGGTAGCTGTTTATCAGTAAATATCTCCACCTGAGATTAAGAAAAGCAGTAGCTTAATAAATAAGTACTTCCGGCATGGATACTGTACTGGTAACTCCCCAAAAGAATCTGGATTGTGGTGAGGGAACAGAGAAAAAAGCTCATTTAGGACCTGCACTTACGAAGGGGGTAGGCAGTTGTATATCAGGGAGTAAACCTTCTGAGAATAAAAACAGCTGGAGCTTGTTAAGTAATTACACAGGGGAAAGGATATGTACTGGGAACTCCTCAGAAGAATCTGATTTGTGGTGAGGGGAGAGAGATAAAAGCTCATTTAGGAACGACATGAACGTGCTGCGTAGGTAGCTGTTTATCAGTAAATATCTCCACTGAGATTAAGAAAAGCAGTAGCTTAATAACTTAGAATACTTCCTGGTATGGTTACTGTACTGGTAACTCCCCAGAAGAATCTGGATTGTGGTGAGGGAATAGAGAAAAAAGCTCATTTAGGACCATCACTTACGAAGGGGGTAGGCAGCTGTATATCAGGGAGTAATACTTCTGAGAATAAAACAGCTGGAGCTTGTTAAGGTAATTACACAGGTAAAAGGATAATGTACTGGGAACTCCTCAGAAGAATCTGATTTGTGGTGAGGGGAGAGAGATAAAAGCTTCATTTAGGAACGACATGAACATGCTGCGTAGGTAGCTGTTTATCAGTAAATATCTCCACTGAGATTGAGAAAAGCAGTAGCTTAATAAATTAAGTAC
The DNA here is from genome assembly GCF_023159225.1 of Perognathus longimembris pacificus. NCBI lineage: Eukaryota > Metazoa > Chordata > Mammalia > Rodentia > Heteromyidae > Perognathus > Perognathus longimembris. Next base: position 18,386 of record NW_025957466.1, read on the forward strand.
TTCCTGGTATGGTTACTGTACTGGTAACTCCCCAAAAGAATCTGGATTGTGGTGAGGGAACAGAGAAAAAAGCTCATTTAGGACCTGCACTTACGAAGGGGGTAGGCAGCTGTATATCAGGGAGTAAATCTTCTGAGAATAAAAACAGCTGGAACTTGTTAAGGTAATTACACAGGGGAAAGGATAATGTACTGGAAACTCCTCAGAAGAATCTGATTTGTAGTGAGGGGAGAGAGATAAAAGCTCATTTAGGAACGACATGAACATGCTGCTTAGGTAGCTGTTTATCAGTAAATATCTCCACTGAGATTAAGAAAAGCAGTAGCGTAATAAATTAAGTACTTCCTGGTATGGTTACTATACAGGTAACTCCCCAAAAGAATCTGATTGTGGTGAGGGAACAGAGAAAAAAGCTCATTTAGGACCTGCACTTACGAAGGGGTAGGCAGCTGTATATCAGGGAGTAAACCTTCTGAGAATAAAACAGCTGGAGCTTGTTAATGTAATTACACAGGGGAAAGGATAATGTACTGGGAACTCCTCAGAAGAATCTGATTTGTGGTGAGGGGAGAGAGATAAAAGCTCATTTAGGAACGACATGAACATGCTGCGTAGGTAGCTGTTTATCAGTAAATATCTCCACTGAGATTAAGAAAACAGTAGCTTAATAAATTAAGTACTTCCTGGTATGTACTGTACTGGTAACTCCCCAAAAGAATCTGGATTGTGGTGGGGGAACAGAGAAAAAAGCTCATTTAGGACCTGCACTTACGAAGGGGGTAGGCAGCTGTATATCAGGGAGTAAACCTTCTGAGAATAAAAACAGCTGGAGCTTCTTAAGGTAATTACACAGGGGAAAGGATAATGTACTGGGAACTCCTCAGAAGAATCTGATTTGTGGTGAGGGGAGAGAGATAAAAGCTCATTTAGGAACGACATGAACATGCTGCGTAGGTAGCTGTTTATCAGTAAATATCTCCACTGAGATTAAGAAAAGCAGTAGCTTAATAAATTAAGTAATTCCTGGTATGGTTACTGTACTGGTAACTCCCCAAAAGAATCTGGATTGTGGTGAGGGAACAGAGAAAAAAGCTCATTTAGGACCTGCACTTACGAAGGGGGTAGGCAGCTGTATATCAGGGAGTAAATTCTGAGAATAAAAACAGCTGTAGCTTTGTTAAGGTAATTACACAGGGGAAAGGATATGTACTGGTAACTCCTCAGAAGAATCTGATTGTGGTGAGGGAGAGAGATAAAAGCTCATTTAGGAACGACATGAACATGCTGCGTAGGTAGCTGTTTATCAGTAAATATCTCCACTGAGATTAAGAAAACAGTAGCTTAATAAATTAAGTACTTCCTGGTGTGGTTACTGTACTGGTAACTCCCAAAAGAATCTGATTGTGGTGAGGGAACAGAGAAAAAAGCTCATTTAGGACCTGCACTTACGAATGGGTAGGCAGCTGTATATCAGGGAGTAAACCTTCTGAGAATAAAAACAGCTGGAGCTTGTTAAATTAATTACACAGGGGAAAGGATAATGTACTGGGAACTCCTCAGAAGAATCTGATTTGTGGTGAGGGGAGAGAGATAAAAGTTCATTTAGGAACGACAGGAACATGCTGCGTAGGTAGCTGTTTATCACTAAATATATCCACTGAGATTAAGAAAAGCAGTAGCTTAATAAATTAAGTAATTCCTGGTATGGTTACTGTACTGGTAACTCCCCAAAAGAATCTGGATTGTGGTGAGGGAACAGAGAAAAAAGCTCATTTAGGACCTGCACTTACGAAGGGGGTAGGCAGTTGTATATCAGGGAGTAAACCTTCTGAGAATAGAAAACAGCTAGCTTGTTAAGGTAATTACACAGGGGAAAGGATAATGTACGGGGAACTCCTCAGAAGAATCTGATTTGTGGTGAGGAGAGAGAGATAAAAGCTCATTTAGGAACGACATGAACATGCTGCATAGGTAGCTGTTTATCAGTAAATATCTCCACTGAGATTAAGAAAAGCAGTAGCTTAATAAATTAAGTACTTCCTGGTATGGATACTGTACTGGTAACTCCCCAAAAGAATCTGATTGTGGTGAGGGAACAGAGACAAAAGCTCATTTAGGAACGACATGAACTGCTGCGTAGGTAGCTGTTTATCAGTAAATATCTCCACTGAGATTAAGAAAAGCAGTAGCTTAATAAATTAAGTACTTCCTGGTATGGTTACTCTACTGGTAACTCCCAAAAGAATCTGGATTTGTGGTGAAGGAAGAGAGAAAAAAGCTCATTTAGGACCTGCACTTACGAAGGGTGTAGGCAGCTGTATATCAGGGAGTAAACCTTCTGAGAATAAAAACAGCTGGAGCTTGTTAAGGTAATTACACAGGGGAAAGGATAATGTACTGGGAACTCCTCAGAAGAATCTGATTTGTGGTGAGGGGAGAGAGATAAAAGCTCATTTAGGAACGACATGAACATGCTGCGTAGGAAGCTGTTTATCAGTAAATATCTCCACTGCGATTAAGAAAAGCAGTAGCTTAATAAATTAAGTACTTCCTGGTATGGTTACTGTACTGGTAACTCCCCAAAAGAATCTGGATTGTGGTGAGGGAAGAGAAAAAAGCTCATTTAGGAACGACATGAACATGCTGCTTATGTAGCTGTTTATCAGTAAATATCTCCACTGAGATTAAGAAAAGCAGTAGCTTAATAAATTAAGTACTTCCTGGTATGGTTACTGTACTGGTAACTCCCCAAAAGAATCTGGATTGTGGTGAGGGAACAGAGAAAAAAGCTCATTTAGGAACGACATGAACATGCTGCGTAGGTAGCTGTTTATCAGTAAATATCTCCACTGAGATTAAGAAAAGCAGTAGCTTAATAAATTAAGTACTTCCTGGTATGGTTACTTACTGGTAACTCCCCAAAAGAATCTGGATTGTGGTGAGGGAACAGAGAAAAAAGCTCATTTAGGACCTGCACTTACGAAGGGGTAGGCACCTGTATATCAGGGAGTAAACCTTCTGAGAATAAAAACAGCTGGAGCTTGTTAAGGTAATTACACAGGGGAAAGGATAATGTACTGGGAACTCCTCAGAAGAATCTGATTTGGGGTGAGGGGAGAGAGATAAAAGCTCATTTAGGAACGACATGAACATGCTGCATATGTAGCTGTTTATCAGTAAATATCTCCACTGAGATTAAGAAAAGCAGTAGCTTAATAAATTAAGTACTTCCTGGTACGGTTACTGTACTGGTAACTCCCCAAAAGAATCTGGATTTTGGTGAAGGAACAGAGAAAACAGCTCATTTAGGACCTGCACTTACGAAGGGGGTAGGCACCTGTATATCAGGGAGTAAACCTTCTGAGAATAAAAACAGCTGGAGCTTGTTAAGGTAATTACACAGGGGAAAGGATAATGTACTGGGAACTCCTCAGAAGAATCTGATTTGTGGTGAGGGGAGAGAGATAAAAGCTCATTTAGGAACGACATGAACATGCTGCGTAGGTAGCTGTTTATCAGTAAATATCTCCAATGAGATTAAGAAAAGAAGTAGCTAAATAAATTAAGTACTTCCTGGTATGGTTACTGTACTGGTAACTCCCCAAAAGAACCTGGATTGTGGTGAGGGAACAGAGAAAAAAGCTCATTTAGTACCTGCACTTACGAAGGGGGTAGGCAGCTGTATATCAGGGAGTATCGCTTCTGAGAATAAAAACAGCTGGAGCTTGTTAAGGTAATTACACAGGGGAAAGGATAATGTACTGGGAACTCCTCAGAAGAATCTGATTTTTGGTGAGGGGAGAGAGATAAAAGCTCATTTAGGAACGACATGAACATGCTGCATACGTAGCTGTTTATCAGTAAATATCTCCACTGAGATTAAGAAAAGCAGTAGCTTAATAAATTAAGTACTTCCTGTTATGGTTACTATACTGGTAACTCCCCAAAAGAATCTGGATTTTGGTGAAGGAACAGAGAAAAAAGCTCATTTAGGACCTGCACTTACGAAGGGGGTAGGCACCTGTATATCAGGGAGTAAACCTTCTGAGAATAAAAACAGCTGGAGCTTGTTAAGGTAATTACACAGGGGAAAGGATAATGTACTGGGGACTCCTCAGAAGAATCTGATTTGTGGTGAGGGGAGAGAGATAAAAGCTCATTTAGGAACGACATGAACATGCTGCGTAGGTAGCTGTTTATCAGTAAATATCTCCACTGAGATTAAGAAAAGCAGTAGCTTAATAAATTAAGTACTTCCTGGTATGGTTACTGTACTGGTAACTCCCCCAAAAAATCTGCATTGTGGTGAGGGATCAGAGAAAAAAGCTCATTTAAGACCTACACTTACGAAGGGGGTAGGCAGCTGTTTATCAGGGAGTAAACCTTCTGAGAATAAAAACAGCTGGAACTTGTTAAGGTAATTACACAGGGGAAAGGATAAAGTACTGGGAACTCCTCAGAAGAATCTGATTTGTGGTGACGGGAGAGCGATAAAAGCTCATTTAAGAACGACATGAACATGCTGCGTAGGTAGCTGTTTATCAGTAAATATCTCCACTGAGATTAAGAAAAGCAGTAGCTTAATAAATTAAGTAATTCCTGGTATGGTTACTGTACTGGTAACTCCCCAAAAGAATCTGGATTGTGGTGAGGGAACAGAGAAAAAAGCTCATTTAGGACCTGCACTTACGAAGGGGGTAGGCAGCTGTATATCAGGGAGTAAACCTTCTGAGAATAAAAACAGCTGGAGCTTGTTAAGGTAATTACACAGGGGAAAGGATAATGTACTGGGATCTCCTCAGAAGAGTCTGATTTGTGGTGAGGGGAGAGAGATAAAAGCTCATTTAGGAACGACATGAACATGCTGCTTACGTAGCTGTTTATCAGTAAATATCTCCACTGAGATTAAGAAAAGCAGCAGCTTAAGAAATTAAGTACTTCCTGGTATGGTTACTGTACTGGTAACTCCCCAAAAGAATCTGGATTGTGGTGAGGGAACAGAGAACAGAGCTCATTTAGGAACGACATGAACATGCTGCGTAGGTAGCTGTTTATCAGTAAATATCTCCACTGAGATTAAGAAAAGCAGTAGCTTAATAAATTAAGTACTTCCTGGTATGGTTACTGTACTGGTAACTCCCGAAAAGAATCTGGATTGTGGTGAGGGAACAGAGAAAAAAGCTCATTTAGGACCGGCACTTACGAAGGGGGTAGGCAGGTGTATATCAGGGAGTAAACCTTCTGAGAATAAAAACAGCTGGAGCTTGCTAAGGTAATTACACAGGGGAAAGGATAATGTACTGGGAACTCCTCAGAAGAGTCTGATTTGTGGTGAGGGGAGAGAGATAAAAGCTCATTTAGGAACGACATGAATGTGCTGCGTAGGTAGCTGTTTATCAGGAAATATCTCCACTGAGATTAAGAAATGCAGTAGCTTAATAAATTAAGTACTTCCTGGTATGGATACTGTACTGGTAACTCCCCAAAAGAACCTGGATTGTGGTGAGGGAACAGAGAAAAAAGCTCATTTAGTACCTGCACTTACGAAGGGGGTAGGCACCTGTATATCAGGGAGTATCGCTTCTGAGAATAAAAACACCTGGAGCTTGTTAAGGTAATTACACAGGGGAAAGGATAATGTACTGGGAACTCCTCAGAAGAATCTGATTTGTGGTGAGGGGAGAGAGATAAAAGCTCATTTCGGTATCATACGTTGGGCATTGGATACATTTCTTGTACTGTTTGTTGCCTTGTCCCTCATGCCCCCCTCCCTCCCCCCCTTTCCCTCCCCCCTGCCCAGTTGTTCAGTTCACTTACACCAAACAGTTTTGCAAGTATTGCTTTTGGAGTTATTTCTCTTTTTTTACTCTGTGTCTCTCGAATTTGGTATTCCCTTTGAATTTCCTACTTCCAATACCAGTAACCACGGTTTCCAATATACTCAGATAAGATTACAGAGATAGTGTAGGTACAAACATAGGAGGGTGATACAAAACATCATCAATAATAGAAACTACACATATACATAGGACGTTGAAAGTAGTTATAACTGTGATATATCACTTGTTTCCATATCATGGAGTTCATTTCACTTAGCATCATCTTATGTGTTCCTAAGGGTATAGCTATTGGGCCTTGTGATGCTCTGCTATGGCTTGCCTAAACCTGTACTAATTATTCCCAATAAGGGAATCAGTAAATATCTCCACTGAGTAAATATCTCCACTGAGTAAATATCTCCACTGAGATTAAGAAAAGCAGTAGCTTAATAAATTAAGTACTTCCTGGTATGGTTACTGTACTGGAACCTCCCCAAAAGAATCTGGATTGTGGTGAGGGAACAGAGAAAAAAGCTCATTTAGGAACGACATGAACATGCTGCGTAGGTAGCTGTACATCAGTAAATATCTCCACTGAGATTAAGAAAAGCAGTAGCTTAATAAATTGAATACTTCCTGGTATGGTTACTGTACTGGTAACTCCCAAAAAGAATCTGGATTGTGGTGAGGGAACAGAGAAAAAAGCTCATTTAGGACCTGTACTTACGAAAGGGGTAGGCAGCTATATATCAGGGAGTAAACCTTCTGAGAATAAAAACAGCTGGATCTTGTTAAGGTAATTACACAGGGGAAAGGATAATGAACTGGGAACTCCTCAGAAGAATCTGATTTATGGTGAGGGGAGAGAGATAGAAGCTCATTTAGGAACGACATGAACATGCTGCGTAGGTAGCTGGTTATCAGTAAATATCTCCACTGAGATTAAGAAAAGCAGTAGCTTAATGAATTAAGTACTTCCTGGTATGGTTACTGTACTGGTAACTCCCCAAAAGAATCTGGATTGTGGTGAGGGAACAGAGAAAAAAGCTCATCTAGGACCTGCACTTACGAAGGGGGTAGGCAGCTGTATATAAGGGAGTAAACCTTCTGAGAATAAAAACAGCTGGAGCTTGTTAAGGTAATTACACAGGGGAAAGGATATTGTACTGGGAACTCCTCAGAAGAATCTGATTTGTGGTGAGGGGAGAGAGATAAAAGCTCATTTAGGAACGACATGAACATGCTGCATACGTAGCTGTTTATCAGTAAATACCTCCACTGAGATTAAGAAAAGCAGTAGCTTAATAAATTAAGTACTTCCTGGTATGGATACTGTACTGGTAACTCCCCAAAGAATCTGGATTGTGGTGAGGGAACAGAGAAAAAAGCTCATTTAGGACCTGCACTTACGAAGGGGGTAGGCAGCTGTATATCCGGGAGTAAACCTTCTGAGAATAAAAACAGCTGGAGCTAGTTAACGTAATTACACAGGGGAAAGGATAACGTACTGGGAATTCCTCAGAAGAATCTGATTTGTGGTGAGGGGAGAGAGATAAAAGCTCATTTAGGAACGACATGAACATGCTGCGTAGGTAGCTGTTTATTAGTAAATATCTTCACTGAGATTAAGAAACGCAGTAGCTTAATAAATTAAGTACTTCCTGGTATGGTTACTGTACTGGTAACTCCCCAAAAGAATCTGGATTGTGGTGAGGGAACAGAGAAAAAAAGATCATTTAGGACCTGCACTTACGAAGGGGGTAGGCAGCCGTATATCAGGGAGTAAACCTTCTGAGAATAAAAACAGCTGGAGCTTGTTAAGGTAATTACACAGGGGAAAGGATAATGTACTGGGAACTCCTCAGAAGAATCTGATTTGATTTGACGGGAGGAACGACATGAACATGCTGCGTAGGTAGCTATTTATCAGTAAATATCTCCACTGAGATTAAGAAAAGAAGTAGCTTAATAAATCAAGAACTTCCTGGTATGGTTACCCTACTGGTAACTCCCCAAAAGAATCTGGATTTTGGTGAGGGAACAGATAAAAAAGCTCATTTATGAGCTGCACTTACGAATGGGGTAGGCAGCTGTATATCAGGGAGTATCGATTCTGAGAATAAAAACAGCTGGAGCTTGTTAAGGTAATTACACAGGGGAAAGGATAATGTACTGGGAACTCCTCAGAAGAATCTGATTTGTGGTGAGGGGAGGGAGATAAAAGCTCATTTAGGAACGATATGAATATGCTGCGTACATAGTTGTTTATCAGTAAATATCTCCACTGAGATTAAGAAAAGCAGTAGCTTAATAAATTAAGTACTTCCTGGTATGGTTACTGTACTGGTAACTCCCCAAAAGAATCTGGATTGTTGTGAGGGAACAGAGAAAAAAGCTCATTTAGGACCTGCACTTACGAAGGGTTAGGCAGCTGTATATCAGGGAGTAATCCTTCTGAGAATAAAAACAGCTGGAGCTTGTTAAGGTAATTACACAGGGGAAAGGATAATGTACTGGGAACTCCTCAGAAGAATCTGATTTGTGGTGAGGGGTGAGAGATAAAAGCTCATTAAGAACGACATGAACATGCTGCGTAGGTAGCTGTTTATCAGTAAATATCTCCACTGAGATTAAGAAAAGCAGTAGCTTAATAAATTAAGTACTTCCTGGTATGGTTACTGTACTGGTAACTCCACAAAAGAATCTGGATTGTGGTGAGGGAACAGAGAAAAAAGCTCATTTATGACCTGTGCTTACGAAGCGGGTAGGCAGCTGTATATCAGGGAGTAAACCTTCTGAGAATAAAAACAGCTGGAGCTTCTTAAGGTAATTACACAAGGGAAAGGATAATGAACTGGGAACTCCTCAGAAGAATCTGATTTGTGGTGAGGGGAGAGAGATAGAAGCTCATTTAGGAACGACATGAACATGCTGCGTAGGTAGCTGGTTATCAGTGAATATCTCCACTGAGATTGAGAAAAGCAGTAGCTTAATGAATTAAGTACTTCCTGGTATGGTTACTGTACTGGTAACTCCCCAAAAGAATCTGGATTGTGGTGAGGGAACAGAAAAAAAAGCTCATTTAGGACCTGCACTTACGAAGGGGTTAGGCAGCTGTATATCAGGGAGTAAACCTTCTGAGAATAAAAACAGCTGGAGCTTGTTAAGGTAGTTACACAGGGGAAAGGATATTGTACTGGGAACTACTCACAAGAATCTGATTTGTGGTGAGGGGAGAGAGATAAAAGCTCATTTAGGAACGACATGTACATGCTGCATACGTAGCTGTTTATCAGTAAATATCTCCACTGAGATTAAGAAAAGCAGTAGCTTAATAAATTAAGTACTTCCTGGTATGGATACTGTACTGGTAACTCCCCAAAGAATCTGGATTGTGGTAAGGGAACAGAGAAAAAAGCTCATTTAGGAACGACATGAACATGCTGCGAAGGTAGCTGTTTATCAGTAAATATCTCCACTGAGATTAAGAAAAGCAGTAGCTTAAAGAGTAAGTACTTCCTGGTATGGTTACTGTACTGGTAACTCCCCAAAAGAATCTGGATTGTGGTGAGGGAACAGAGAAAAAACGTCATTTAGGACCTGCACTTACGAAGGGGGTAGGCAGCTGTACATCAGGGAGTAAACCTTCTGAGAATAAAAACAGCTGGAGCTTGTTAAGGTAATTACACAGGGGAAAGGATAATGTACTGGGAACTCCTCAGAAGAATCTGATTTGATTTGTGGTGACGGGAGAGAGATAAAAGCTCATTTAGGAACGACATGAACATGCTGCGTAGGTAGCTGTTTATCAGTAAATATCTCCACAGAGATTAAGAAAAGCAGTAGCTTAATAAATTAAGTACTTCCTGGTATGGAAACTGTACTGGTAAGTCCCCAAAAGAATCTGGATTGTGGTGAGGGAACACAGAAAAAAGCTCATTTAGGAATGACATGAACATGCTGTGTAGGTAGCTGTTTATCAGTAAATATCTCCACTGAGATTAAGAAAAGCAGTAGCTTAATAAATTAAGTACTTCCTGGTATGGTTACTGTACTGGTAACTCCCCAAAAGAATCTGGATTGTGGTGAGGGAACACAGAAAAAATCTCATTTAGGACCTGCAATTACGAAGGGGGTAGGCAGCTGTATATCATGGATTATCGCTTCTGAGAATAAAAACAGTTGGAGCTTGTGAAGGTAATTACACAGGGGAAAGGATAATGTACTGGGAACTCCTCAGAAGAATCTGATTTGTGGTGACGGGAGAGACATAAAAGCTCATTTAGGAACGACATGAACATGCTGCGTAGGTAGCTGTTTATCAGCAAATATCTGCATTGAGATTAAGAAAAGCACTAGCTTAATAAATCAAGTACTTCCTGGTATGGTTACTGTACTGGTAACTCCCCAAAAGAATCTGGATTGTGGTGAGGGAACAGAGAAAAAAGCTCATTTATGAGCTGCACTTACGAAGGGGGTAGGCAGCTGTATATCAGGGAGTATCGATTCTGAGAATAAAAACAGGTGGAGCTTGTTAAGGTAATTACACAGGGGAAAGGATAATGTACTGGGAACTCCTCAGAAGAATCTGATTTGTGGTGAGGGGAAGGAGATAAAAGCTCATTTAGGAACGATATGAATATGCTGCGTACATAGTAGTTTATCAGTAAATATCTCCACTGAGATTAAGAAAAGCAGTAGCTTAATAAATTAAGTACTTCCTGGTATGGTTACTGTACTGGTAACTCCCCAAAAGAATCTGGATTGTGGTGAGGGAACAGAGAAAAAAGCTCATTAAGGACCTGCACTTACGAAGGGGGTAGGCAGCTGTATATCAGGGAGTAAACCTTCTGAGAATAAAAACAGCTGGAGCTTGTTAAGGTAATTACCCAGGGGAAAGGATAACGTACTGGGAACTCCTCAGAAGAATCTGATTTGTGGTGAGGGGAGAGATATAAAAGCTCATTTAGGAACGACATGAACATGCTGCGTAGGTAGCTGTTTATCACTAAATATCTCCACTGAGATTAAGAAAAGCAGTAGCTTTATAAATCAAGTACTTTCTGGTATGGTTACTGTACTGGTAACTCCACAAAAGAATCTGGATTGTGGTGAGGGAACAGAGAAAAAAGCTCATTTAGGACCTGAACGTACGAAGGGGGTAGGCAGCCGTATATCAAGGAGTAAACATTCTGAGAATAAAAACAGCTGGAGCTTGTTAAGGTAATTACACAGGGGAAAGGATAATGTACTGGGAACTCCTCAGAAGAATCTGATTTGTGGTGAGGGGATAGAGATAAAAGCTCATTTAGGAACGACATGAACATGCTGCATAGGTAGCTGTTTATCAGTAAATATCTCCACTGAGATTAAGAAAAGCAGTAGCTTAATAAATTAAGTACTTCCTGGTATGGTTACTGTACTGGTAACTCCCCAAAAGAATCTGGATTGTTGTGAGGGAACAGAGAAAAAAGCTCATTTAGGACCTGCACTTACGAAGGGGGTAGGCAGCTGTATATCAGGGAGTAAACCTTCTGAGAATAAAAACAGCTGGAGCTTGTTAAGGTAATTACACAGGGGAAAGGATAATGAACTGTGAACTCCTCAGAAGAATCTGATTTGTGGTGAGGGGAGAGAGATAGAAGCTCATTTAGGAACGACATGAACATGCTGTGTAGGTAGCTGGTTATCAGTAAATATCTCCACTGAGATTAAGAAAAGCAGTAGCTTAATGAATTAAGTACTTCCTGGTATGGTTACTGTACTGGTAACTCCCCAAAAGAATCTGGATTGTGGTGAGGGAACAGAGAAAAAAGCTCATTTAGGACCTGCACTTACGAAGGGGGTAGGCAGCTGTATATCATGGATTATCGCTTCTGAGAATAAAAACAGCTGGAGCTTGTTAAGGTAATTACACAGGGGAAAGGATATTGTACTGGGAACTACTCACAAGAATCTGATTTGTGGTGAGGGGAGAGAGATAAAAGCTCATTTATGAACGACATGAACATGCTGCATACGTAGCTGTTTATCAGTAAATATCTCCACTGAGATTAAGAAAAGCTGTAGCTTAATAAATTAAGTACTTCCTGGTATGGATACTGTACTGGTAACTCCCCAAAAGAATCTGGATTGTGGTGAGGGAACAGAGAAAAAAGCTCATTTAGGAACGACATGAACATGCTGGGAAGGTAGCTGTTTATCAGTAAATATCTCCACTGAGATTAAGAAAAGCAGTAGCTTAATAAAGTAAGTATTCCAGGGGTATGGTTACTGTACTGGTAACTCCCCAAAAGAATCTGGATTGTGGTGAGCGAAAAGAGAAAAAAGCTCATTTAGGACCTGCACTTACGAATGGTAGGCAGCTGTATATCAGGGAGTAAACCTTCTGAGAATAAAAACAGCTGGAGCTTGTTAAGGTAATTACACAGGGGAAAGGATAATGTACTGGGAACTCCTCAGAAGAATCTGATTTGATTTGTGTTGACGGGAGAGAGATAAAAGCTCATTTAGGAACGACATGAACATGCTGCGTAGGTAGCTGTTTATCAGTAAATATCTCTACTGAGATTAAGAAAAGCAGTAGCTTAATAAATTAAGTAATTCCTGGTATGGTTACTGTACTGGTAACTCCCAAAAGAAGCTGGATTGTGGTGAGGGAACACAGAAAAAAGCTCATTTAGGACCTGCAATTACGAAGGGGGTAGGCAGCTGTATATCATGGATTATCGCTTCTGAGAATAAAAACAGTTGGAGCTTGTTAAGGTAATTACACAGGGGAAAGGATAATGTACTGGGAACTCCTCAGAAGATTCTGATTTGTGGTGACGGGAGAGACATAAAAGCTCATTTAGGAACGACATGAACATGCTGCGTAGGTAGCTGTTTATCAGCAAATATCTGCACTGAGATTAAGAAAAGAAGTAGCTTAATAAATCAAGTACTTCCTGGTATGGTTACTGTACTGGTAACTCCCCAAAAGAATCTGGATTGTGGTGAGGGAACAGAGAAAAAAGCTCATTTATGAGCTGCACTTACGAAGGGGGTAGGCAGCTGTATATCAGGGATTATCCATTCTGAGAATAAAAACAGCTGGAGCTTGTTAAGGTAATTACACTGGAAAGGATAATGTACTGGAACTCCTCAAAAGAATCTGGATTGTGGTGAGGGAACAGAGAAAAAAGCTCATTTAGGAACGACATGAACATGCTGGGAAGGTAGCTGTTTATCAGTAAATATCTCCACTGAGATTAAGAAAAGCAGTAGCTTAATAAAGTAAGTACTTCCTGGTATGGTTACTGTACTGGTAACTCCCCAAAAGAATCTGGATTGTGGTGAGCGAAAAGAGAAAAAAGCTCATTTAGGACCTGCACTTACGAAGGGGGTAGGCAGCTGTATATCAGGGAGTAAACCTTCTGAGAATAAAAACAGCTGGAGCTTGTTAAGGTAATTACACAGGGGAAAGGATAATGTACTGGGAACTCCTCAGAAGAATCTGATTTGATTTGTGTTGACGGGAGAGAGATAAAAGCTCATTTAGGAACGACATGAACATGCTGCGTAGGTAGCTGTTTATCAGTAAATATCTCCACTGAGATTAAGAAAAGCAGTAGCTTAATAAATTAAGTACTTCCTGGTATGGTTACTGTACTGGTAACTCCCCAAAAGAATCTGGATTGTGGTGAGGGAACACAGAAAAAAGCTCATTTAGGACCTGCAATTACGAAGGGGGTAGGCAGCTGTATATCATGGATTATCGCTTCTGAGAATAAAAACAGTTGGAGCTTGTTAAGGTAATTACACAGGGGAAAGGATAATGTACTGGGAACTCCTCAGAAGATTCTGATTTGTGGTGACGGGAGAGACATAAAAGCTCATTTAGGAACGACATGAACATGCTGCGTAGGTAGCTGTTTATCAGCAAATATCTGCACTGAGATTAAGAAAAGAAGTAGCTTAATAAATCAAGTACTTCCTGGTATGGTTACTGTACTGGTAACTCCCCAAAAGAATCTGGATTGTGGTGAGGGAACAGAGAAAAAAGCTCATTTAGGACCTGCACTTACGAAGGGGGTAGGCAGCTGTATATCAGGGATTATCCATTCTGAGAATAAAAACAGCTGGAGCTTGTTAAGGTAATTACACAGGGGAAAGGATAATGTACTGGGAACTCCTCAGAAGAATCTGATTTGTGGTGAGGGGAGGGAGATAAAAGCTCATTTAGGAACGATATGAATATGCTGCGTACATAGTAGTTTATCAGTAAATATCTCCACTGAGATTAAGAAAAGCAGTAGCTTAATAAATTAAGTACTTCCTGGTATGGTTACTGTACTGGTAACTCCCCAAAAGAAGCTGGATTGTGGTGGGGGAACAGAGAAAAAAGCTCATTTAGGACCTGCAATTACGAAGGGGGTAGGCAGCTGTATATCAGGGAGTAAACCTGAGAATCAAAACAGCTGGAGCTTGTTAAGGTAATTACACAGGGGAAAGGATAATGTACTGGGAACTCCTCAGAAGATTCTGATTTGTGGTGAGGGGAGAAAGATAAAAGCTCATTTAGGAACGACATGAACATGCTGCGTAGGTAGCTGTTTATCAGTAAATATATCCACTGAGATTAAGAAAAGCAGTAGCTTAATAAATAAAGTACTTCCTGGTATGGTTACTTTACTGGTAACTCCCCTAAAGAATCTGGATTGTGGTGAGGGAACAGAGAAAAAAGCTCATTTAGGACCTGCACTTACGAAGGGGCTAGGCAGCTGTATATCAGGGAGTAAACCTTCTGAGAATAAAAACAGCTGGAGCTTGTTAAGGTAATTACACAGGGGAAAGGATATTGTACTGGGAACTACTCACAAGAATCTGATTTGTGGTGAGGGGAGAGAGATAAAAGCTCATTTATGAACGACATGAACATGCTGCATACGTAGCTGTTTATCAGTAAATATCTCCACTGAGATTAAGAAAAGCTGTAGCTTAATAAATTAAGTACTTCCTGGTATGGATACTGTACTGGTAACTCCCCAAAGAATCTGGATTGTGGTGAGGGAACAGAGAAAAAAGCTCATTTAGGAACGACATGAACATGCTGCGAAGGTAGCTGTTTATCAGTAAATATCTCCACTGAGATTAAGAAAAGCAGTAGCTTAATAAAGTAAGTACTTCCTGGTATGGTTACTGTACTGGTAACTCCCCAAAAGAATCTGGATTGTGGTGAGCGAACAGAGAAAAAAGCTCATTTAGGACCTGCACTTACCAAGGGGGTAGGCAGCTGTATATCAGGGAGTAAACCTTCTGAGAATAAAAAACAGCTGGAGCTTGTTAAGGTAATTACACAGGGGAAAGGATAATGTACTGGGAACTCCTCAGAAGAATCTGATTTGATTTGTGGTGACGGGAGAGAGATAAAAGCTCATTTAGGAACGACATGAACATGCTGCGTAGGTAGCTGTTTATCAGTAAATATCTCCACTGAGATTAAGAAAAGCAGTAGCTTAATAAATTAAGTACTTCCTGGTATGGTTACTGTACTGGTAACTCCCCAAAAGAATCTGGATTGTGGTGAGGGAACACAGAAAAAAGCTCATTTAGGACCTGCAATTACGAAGGGGGTAGGCAGCTGTATATCATGGATTATCGCTTCTGAGAATAAAAACAGTTGGAGCTTGTTAAGGTAATTACACAGGGGAAAGGATAATGTACTGGGAACTCCTCAGAAGAAACTGATTTGTGGTGACGGGAGAGACATAAAAGCTCATTTAGGAACGACATGAACATGCTGCGTAGGTAGCTGTTTATCAGCAAATATCTGCACTGAGATTAAGAAAAGAAGTAGCTTAATAAATCAAGTACTTCCTGGTATGGTTACTGTACTGGTAACTCCCCAAAAGAATCTGGATTGTGGTGAGGGAACAGAGAAAAAAGCTCATTTATGAGCTGAACTTACGAAGGGGGTAGGCAGCTGTATATCAGGGAGTATCGATTCTGAGAATAAAAACAGCTGGAGCTTGTTAAGGTAATTACA
>NW_025957467.1:0-24288 GCF_023159225.1 Perognathus longimembris pacificus
GGTGAGGGAACAGAGAAAAAAGCTCATTTAGGAACGACATGAACATGCTGCGTAGGTAGCTGTTTATCAGTAAATATCTCCACTGAGATTAAGAAAAGCAGTAGCTTAATAAATTAAGTACTTCCTGGTATGGATACTGTACTGTTAACTCCCCAAAAGAATCTGGATTGTGGTGAGGGAACATAGAAAAAAGCTCATTTAGGAACGACATGAACATGCTGCGTAGGTAGCTGTTTATCAGTAAATATCTCCACTGAGATTAAGAAAAGCAGTAGCTTAATAAATTAAGTACTTCCTGGTATGGTTACTGTACTGGTAACTCCCCAAAGAATCTGGTTGTGGTGAGGGAACAGAGAAAAAAGCTCATTTAGGACCTGCACTTACGAAGGGGGTAGGCAGCTGTATATCAGGGCTGAGAATAAAAACAGCTGGAGCTTGTTAAGGTAATTACACACAGGAAAGGATAATGTACTGGGAACTCCTCAGAAGAATCTGATTTGTGGTGAGGGGAGAGAGATAAAAGCTTATTTAGGAACGACATGAACATGCTGCGTAGGTAGCTGTTTATCAGTAAATATCTCCACTGAGATTAAGAAAAGCAGTAGCTTAATAAATTAAGTACTTCCTGGTATGGTTACTTTACTGGTAACTCCCCAAAAGAATCTGGATTGTGGTGAGGGAACAGAGAAAAAAGCTCATTTAGGACCTGCACTTACGAAGGGGGTAGGCAGCTGTATATCACGGAGTAAACCTTCTGAGAATAAAAACAGCTGGAGCTTGTTAAGGTAATTACACAGGGGAAAGGATAATGTACTGGGAACTCCTCAGAAGAATCTGATTTGTGGTGAGGGGAGAGAGATAAAAGCTCATTTAGGAACGACATGAACATGCTGCGTAGGTAGCTGTTTATCAGTAAATATCTCCACTGAGATTAAGAAAAGCAGTAGCTTAATAAATTAAGTACTTCCTTGTATGGTCACTGTACTGATAACTCCCCAAAAGAATCTGGATTGTGGTGAGGGAACAGAGAAAAAAGCTCATTTAGGACCTGCACTTACGAAGGGGGTAGGCAGCTGTATATCAGGGAGTAAACCTTCTGAGAATAAAAACAGCTGGAGCTTGTTAAGGTAATTACACAGGGGAAAGGATAATGTACTGGGAACTCCTGAGAAGAATCTGATTTGTGGTGAGGGGAGAGAGATAAAAGCTCATTTAGGAACGACATGAACATGCTGCGTAGGTAGCGGTTTATCACTAAATATCTCCACTGAGAATAAGAAAAGCAGTAGCTTAATAAATTAAGTACTTCCTGGTATGGTTACTGTACTGGTAACTCCCCAAAAGAATCGGGATTGTGGTGAGGGAAGAGAAAAAAGCTCACTTAGGACCTGCACTTACGAAGGGGGTAGGCAGCTGTATATCAGGGAGTATCGCTTCTGAGAATAAAAACAGCTGGAGCTTGTTAAGGTAATTACACAGGGGAAAGGATAATGTCCTCGGAACTCCTCAGAAGAATCTGATTTGTCGTGAGGGGAGAGAGATAAAAGCTCATTTAGGAATGACATGAACATGCTGCATACGTTCCTGTTTATCAGTAAATATCTCCACTGAGATTAAGAAAAGCAGTAGCTTAATAAATCAAGTAGTTCCTGGTATGGATACTGTACTGGTAACTCCCCAAATGAATCTGGATTGTGGTGAGGGAACAGAGAAAAAAGCTCATTTAGGAACGACATGAACATGCTGCGTAGGTAGCTGTTTATCAGTAAATATCTCCATTGAGATTAAGAAAAGCAGTAGCTTAATAAATTAAGTACTTCCTGGTATGGATACTGTACTGTTAACTCCCCAAAAGAATCTGGATTGTGGTGAGGGAACAGAGAAAAAAGCTCATTTAGGAACGACATGAACATGCTGCGTAGGTAGCTGTTTATCAGTAAATATCTCCACTGAGATTAAGAAAAGCAGTAGCTTAATAAATTAAGTACTTCCTGGTATGGTTACTGTACTGGTAACTCCCCAAAGAATCTGGTTGTGGTGAGTGAACAGAGAAAAAAGCTCATTTAGGACCTGCACTTACGAAGGGGGTAGGCAGCTGTATATCAGGGCTGAGAATAAAAACAGCTGGAGCTTGTTAAGGTAATTACACACAGGAAAGGATAATGTACTGGGAACTCCTCAGAAGAATCTGATTTGTGGTGAGGGGAGAGAGATAAAAGCTTATTTAGGAACGACATGAGCATGCTGCGTAGGTAGCTGTTGATCAGTAAATATCTCCACTGAGATTAAGAAAAGCAGTAGCTTAATAAATTAAGTACTTCCTGGTATGGTTACTGTACTGATAACTCCCCAAAAGAATCTGGATTGTGGTGAGGGAACAGAGAAAAAAGCTCATTTAGGACCTGCACTTACGAAGGGGGTAGGCAGCTGTATATCAGGGAGTAAACCTTCTGAGAATAAAAAACAGCTGGAGCTTGTTAAGGTAATTACACAGGGGAAAGGATAATGTACTGGGAACTCCTCAGAAGAATCTGATTTGTGGTGAGGGGAGAGAGATAAAAGCTCATTTAGGAACGACATGAAAATGCTGCATACGTAGCTGTTTATCAGTAAATATCTCCACTGAGATTAAGAAAAGCAGTAGCTTAATAAATTAAGTACGTCCTGGTATGGATACTGTACTGGTAACTCCCCAAAAGAATCTGGATTGTGGTGAGGGAACAGAGAAAAAAGCTCATTTAGGAACGACATGAACATGCTGCGTAGGTAGCTGCTTATCAGTAAATATCTCCACTGAGATTAAGAAAAGCAGTAGCTTAATAAATTAAGTACTTCCTGGTATGGGTTACTGTACTGGTAACTCCCCAAAAGAATCTGGATTGTGGTGAGGGAACAGAGAAAAAAGCTCATTTAGGACCTGCACTTACGAAGGGGGTAGGCAGCTGTATATCAGGGAGTAAACCTTCTGAGAATAAAAACAGCTGGAGCTTGTTAAGGTAATTACACAGGGGAAAGGATAATGTCCTCGGAACTCCTCAGAAGAATCTGATTTGTCGTGAGGGGAGAGAGATAAAAGCTCATTTAGGAACGACATGAACATGCTGCGTAGGTAGCTGTTATCACTAAATATCTCCACTGAGATTAAGAAAAGCAGTAGCTTAATAAATTAAGTACTTCCTGGTATGGTTACTGTACTGGTAACTCCCCAAAAGAATGTGGATTGTGGTGAGGGAACAGAGAATAAAGCTCATTAAGGACCTGCACTTACGAAGGGGGTAGGCAGCTGTATATCAGGGAGTAAACCTTCTGAGAATAAAAACAGCTGAGCTTGTTAAGGTAATTACACAGGGGAAAGGATAATGTACTGGGAACTCCTCAGAAGATCTGATTTGTGGTGAGGGGAGAGAGATAAAATCTCATTTAGGAACGACATGAACATGCTGCATACGTTCCTGTTTATCAGTAATATCTCCACTGAGATTAAGAAAAGCAGTAGCTTTATAAATCAAGTACTTCCTGGTATGGATACTGTACTGGTAACTCCCCAAAAGAATCTGGATTGTGGTGAGGGAACAGAGAAAAAAGCTCATTTAGGAACGACATGAACATGCTGCGTAGGTAGCTGTTTATCAGTAAATATCTCCACTGAGATTAAGAAAAGCAGTAGCTTAATAAATTAAGAACTTCCTTGTATGGTTTCTGTACTGGTAACTCCCCAAAAAAATCTGGATTGTGATGAGGGAACAGAGAAAAAAGCTCATTTAGGACCTGCACTTACGAAGGGGTTAGGCAGCTGTATATCAGGGATTATCGCTTCTGAGAATAAAAAACAGCTGGAGCTTGTTAAGGTAATTACACAGGGGAAAGGATAATGTACTGGGAACTCCTCAGAAGAATCTGATTTGTGGTGAGTGGAGAGAGATAAAAGCTCATTTAAAAACGACATGAACATGCTGCATAGGTAGCTGTTTATCAGTAAATATCTCCACTGAGATTAAGAAAAGCAGTAGCTTAATAAATTAAGTACTTCCTGGTATGGTTACTGTACTGGTAACTTCCCAAAGAATCTGGATTGTGGTGAGGGAACAGAGAAAAAAGCTCATTTAGACCTGCACATACGAAGGGGGTAGGCAGCTGTATATCAGGGAGTAAACCTTCTGAGAATAAAATCAGCTGGAGCTTGTTAAGGTAATTACAAAGCGGAAAAGATGAAGTACTGGGAACTTCTCAGAAGAATCTCATTTGTGGTGAGGGGAGAGAGATAAAAGCTCATTTAGGAACGACATGAACATGCTGCATACGTAGCTGTTTATCAGTAAATATCTCCACTGAGATTAAGAAAAGCAGTAGCTTAATAAATTAAGTACTTCCTGATATGGTTACTGTACTGGTAACTCCCCAAAAGAATCGGATTGTGGCGAGGGAACAGAGAAAAAATCTCATTTAGGACCTGCACTTACGAAGGGGATAGGCAGCTGTATATCAGGGAGTAAACCTTCTGAGAATAAAAACAGCTGGAGCTTGTTAAGGTAATTACACAGGGGAAAGGATAATGTACTGGGAACTCTCAGAAGAATCTGATTTGTGGTGAGGGGAGAGAGATAAAAGCTCATTTAGGAACGACATGAACATGCTGCGTAGGTAGCAGTTTATCAGTAAATATCTCCACTGAGATTAAGAAAAGCAGTAGCTTAATAATTTAAGTACTTCCTGGTATGGTGACTGTACTGGTAACTCCCCAAAAGAATCTGGATTTTGGTGAGGGAACAGAGAAAAAAAGCTCATTTTAGACCTGCACTTTCGAAGGCGGTAGGCAGCTGTATATCAGGGTGTAAACCTTCTGAGAATAAAAACAGCTGGAGCTTGTTAAGGTAATTACACATGGGAAAGGATAATGTACTGGGAACTCCTAAGAAGAATCTGATTTGTGGTGAGGGGAGAGAGATAAAAGCTCATTTAGGAACGACATGAACATGCTGCGTAGGTAGCAGTTTATCAGTAAATATCTACACTGAGATTAAGAAAAGCAGTAGCTTAATAAATTAAGTACTTCCTGGTATGGTGACTGTACTGGTAACTCCCCAAAAGAATCTGGATTGTGGTGAGGGAACAGAGAAAAAAACTCATTTTAGACCTGCACTTTCGAAGGGGGTAGGCAGCTGTATATCAGGGTGTAAACCTTCTGAGAATAAAAACAGCTGGAGCTTGTTAAGGTAATTACACATGGGAAAGGATAATGTACTGGGAACTCCTCTGAAGAATCTGATTTGAGGTGAGGGGAGAGAGATAAAAGCTCATTTAGGAACGACATGACATGCTGCATAGGTAGCTGTTTATCAGTAAATATCTCCAATGAGATTAAGAAAAGCAGTAGCTTAACAAATTAAGTACTTCCTGGTATGGTTATGGTACTGGTAACTCCCCAAAGAATCTGTATTGTGGTGAGGGAACAGAGAAAAAAAGCTCATTTATGGCCTGCACTTACGAAGGGGGTAGGCAGCTGCATATCAGGGAGTAAACCTTCTGAGAATAAAAACAGCTGGAGCATGTTAAGGTAATTACACAGGGGAAAGGATAATGTACGGGGAACTCCTCAGAAGAATCTGATTTGTGGTGAAGGGAGAGAGATAAAAGCTCATTTAGGAACGATATGAACATGCTGCGTAGGTAGCTGTTTATCAGTAAATATCTCCACTGAGATTAAGAAAAGCAGTAGCTTAATAAATTAAGTACTTCCTTGTATGGTTACTGTACTGGTAACTCCCCAAAAGAATCTGGATTGTGGTGAGGGGAACAGAGAAAAAAGCTCATTAGGACCTGCACTTTCGAAGGGGGTAGGCAGCTGTATATCAGGGTGTAAACCTTCTGAGAATAAAAACAGCTGGAGCTTGTTAAGGTAATTACACATGGGAAAGGATAATGTACTGGGAACTCCTAAGAAGAATCTGATTTGTGGTGAGGGGAGAGAGATAAAAGCTCATTTAGGAACGACATGAACATGCTGCGTAGGTAGCAGTTTATCAGTAAATATCTACACTGAGATTAAGAAAAGCAGTAGCTTAATAAATTAAGTACTTCCTGGTATGGTGACTGTACTGGTAACTCCCCAAAAGAATCTGGATTGTGGTGAGGGAACAGAGAAAAAAACTCATTTTAGACCTGCACTTTCGAAGGGGGTAGGCAGCTGTATATCAGGGTGTAAACCTTCTGAGAATAAAAACAGCTGGAGCTTGTTAAGGTAATTACACATGGGAAAGGATAATGTACTGGGAACTCCTCAGAAGAATCTGATTTGAGGTGAGGGGAGAGAGATAAAAGCTCATTTAGGAACGACATGAACATGCTGCATAGGTAGCTGTTTATCAGTAAATATCTCCAATGAGATTAAGAAAAGCAGAAGCTTAACAAATTAAGTACTTCCTGGTATGGTTACTGTACTGGTAACTCCCCAAAGAATCTGTATTGTGGTGAGGGAACAGAGAAAAAAAGCTCATTTAGGGCCTGCACTTACGAAGGGGGTAGGCAGCTGCATATCAGGGAGTAAACCTTCTGAGAATAAAAACAGCTGGAGCATGTTAAGGTAATTACACAGGGGAAAGGATAATGTACGGGGAACTCCTCAGAAGAATCTGATTTGTGGTGAGGGGAGAGAGATAAAAGCTTATTTAGGAACGACATGAACATGCTGCGTAGGTAGCTGTTTATCAGTAAATATCTCCACTGAGATTAAGAAAAGCAGTAGCTTAATAAATTAAGTACTTCCTTGTATGGTTACTGTACTGGTAACTCCCCAAAAGAATCTGGATTGTGGTGAGGGAACAGAGAAAAAAGCTCATTTAGGACCTGCACTTACGGAGGGGGTAGGCAGCTGTATATCAGGGAATAAACCTTCTGAGAATAAAAACAGCTGGAGTTTGTTAAGGTAATTACACAGGGGGAAGGATAATGTACTGGGAACTCCTCAGAAGAATCTGATTTGTGGTGAGGGGAGAGAGATAAAAGCTCATTTAGGAACGACATGAACATGCTGCGTAGGTAGCTGTTTATCAGTAAATATCTCCACTGAGATTAAGAAAAGCAGTAGCTTAATAAATTAAGTACTTCCTGGTATGGTTACTGTACTGGTACTCCCCAAAAGTATCTGGATTGTGGTGAGGGAACAGAGAAAAAAGCTCATTTAGGACCTTCACTTACGAAGGGGGTAGGCAGCTGTATATCAGGGAGTATCGATTCTGAGAATAAAAACAGCTGGAGCTTGTTAAGGTAATTACACAGGGGAAAGGATAATGTATTGGGAACTCCTCAGAAGAATCTGATTTGTGGTGAGGGGAGAGAGATAAAAGCTCATTTAGGAACGAAATGAACATGCTGCGTAGGTAGCTGTTTATCAGTAAATATTCCACTGAGATTAATAAAAGCAGTAGCCTAATAAATTAAGTAATTCCTGGTATGGTTACTGTACTGATATCTCGCCAAAAGAATCTGGATTGTGGTGAGGGAACAGAGAAAAAAGCTCATTTAGGACCTGCACTTACTAAGGGGGTAGGCAGCTGTATATCAGGGAGTAAACCTTCTGAGAATAAAAACAGCTGGAGCTTGTTAAGGTAATTACACAGGTGAAAGGATAATGTACTGGGAACTCCTCAGAAGAATCTGATTTGTGGTGAGGGGAGAGAGATAAAAGCTCATTTAGGACGACATGAACATGCTGCGTAGATAGCTCTTATCAGTAAATATCTCCACTGAGATTAAGAAAAGCAGTAGCTTAATAAATTAAGTACTTCCTGGTATGGTTACTATACTGGTAACTCCCCTAAAGAATCTGGATTGTGGTGAGGCAACACAGAAAAAAGCTCATTTAGGACCTGCACTTACGAAGGGGTAGGCAGCTGTATATCAGGTAGTAAACCTTCTCAGAATAAAAACAGCTAGAGCTTGTTAAGGTAATTACACAGGGGAAGGATAATGTACTGGGAACTCCTCAGAAGAATCTGATTTGTGATGAGGGGAGAGAGATAAAAGCTCATTTAGGAACGACATGAAAATGCTGCATACGTAGCTGTTTATCAGCAAATATCTCCACTGAGATTAAGAAAAGCAGTAGCTTAATAAATTAAGTACTTTCTGGTATGGATACTGTACTGGTAACTCCTCAAAAGAATCTGGATTGTGGTGAGGGAACAGAGAAAAATCTCATTTAGGACCTGCACTTTCGAAGGGTGTAGGTGCTGTATATCAGGGAGTCAACATTCTGAGAATAAAAACAGCTGGAGCTTGTTAAGGTAATTACACAGGGGAACGGATAATGTACTGGGAACTCCTCAGAAGAATCTGATTTGTGGTGAGGGGAGAGAGATAAAAGCTCATTTAGGAACGACATGACATGCTGCATTCGTAGCTGTTTATCAGTAAAATATCTCCAATGAGATTAAGAAAAGCAGTAGCTTAATAAATTAAGTACTTGCTGGTATGGATACTGTACTGGTAACTCCCCAAAAGGATCTGGATTGTGTTGAGGGAACAGAGAAAAAAGCTCATTTAGGACCTGCACTTACGAAGGGGGTAGGCAGGTGTATATCAGGAGTAAACCTTCTGAGAATAAAAACAGCTGGAGCTTGTTAAGGTAATTACACAGGGGAAAGGATAATGTACTGGGAACTCCTCAGAAGAATCTGATTTGTGGTGAGGGGAGAGAGATAAAAGCTCATTTAGGAACGAAATGAACATGCTGCGTAGGTAGCTGTTTATGAGTAAATATCTCCAATGAGATTAAGAAAAGCAGTAGCTTAATAAATTAAGTACTTCCTGGATGGTTACTGTACTGGTAACTCCCCAAAAGAATCTGGATTGTGGTGAGGGAACAGAGAAAAAAGCTCATTTAGGACCTGCAATTACGAAGGGTTAGGTAGCTGTATATCAGGGAGGTAAACCTTCTGAGAATAAAACAGCTGGAGCTTGTTAAGGTAATTACACAGGGGAAAGGATAATGTACTGGGAACTCCTCAGAAGAATCTGATTTGTGGTGAGGGGAGAGAGATAAAGCTCATTTAGGAACGACATGAACATGCCGCCTAGGTAGCTGTTTATCAGTAAATATCTCTACAGAGATTAAGAAAAGCAGAAGCTTAATAAATTAAGTACTTCCTGGTATGGTTACTGTACTGGTAACTTCCCAAAAGAATTTGGATTGTGGTGAGGGAACAGAGGAAAAAGCTCATTTAGGACCTGCACTTATGAAGGAGGTAGGCAGGTGTATATCAGGAATAAACCTCTGAGAATAAAAACAGCTGGAGCTTGTTAAGGTAATTACACAGGGGAAAGGATAATGTACCGGGAACTCCTCAGAAGAATCTGATTTGTGGGTGAGGGGAGAGAGATAAAAGCTCATTTAGGAACGACATGAACATGCTGCGTAGGTAGCTGTTTATCAGTAAATATCTCCACTGAGATTAAGAAAAGAAGTAGCTGAATAAATTAAGTACTTCCTGGTATGGTTACTGTACTGGTAACTCCCCAAAAGCATCTGGATTGTGGTGAGGGAGCAGAGAAAAAAGTTCATTTAGGACCTGCACTTACGAAGGGGGTAGGCAGCAGTATATCAGGGAGTAAACCTGCTGAGAATAAAAACTGCTGGAGCTTTTTAAGGTAATTACACAGGGGAAAGGATAATGTACTGGGTACTATTCAGAAGAATCTGAGTTGTGGTGAGGGTAGAGAGATAAAGCTCATTTAGGAACGACATGAACATGCTGCCTAGGTAGCTGTTTATCAGTAAATATCTCCACTGAGATTAAGAAAAGCAGTAGCTTAATAAATTAATTACTCCCTTGTATGGTTGCTGTACTGGTAACTCCCCAAAAGAATCTGGATTGTTGTGAGGGAACAGAAAAAAAAGCTCCTTTAGGACCAGCACTTACGAAGGGGGTAGGCAGCTGTATATCAGGGAGTAAACCTTCTGAGAATAAAAACAGCTGGAGCTTGTTAAGGTAATTACACAGGGGAAAGGATAATGTACTGGGAACTCCTCAGAAGAATCTGATTTGTGGTGAGGAGGGAGAGAGATAAAAGCTCATTTAGGAACGATATGAACATGCTGCGTAGGTAGCTGTTTATCAGTAAATATCTAAACTGAGATTAAGAAAAGCAGTAGCTTAATATATTAGTACTTCCTGGTATGGTTACTGTACTGGTAACTCCACAAAAGAATCTGGATTGTGGTGAGGGAACAGAGAAAAAAGCTCATTTAGGACATGCACTTACGAAGCGGGTAAGCAGCTGAATATCAGGGAGTATCCCTTCTGGGAATAAAAACAGCTGGAGCTTGTTAAGGTAATTACACAGGGGAAAGGATAATGTACTGGAACTCCTCAGAAGAATCTGATTTGTGGTGAGGGAGAGAGATAAAAACCTCATTAAGAACGACATGTACATGCTGCGTAGTTAGCTGTTTATCAGTAAATATCTCCACTGAGATAAAAAAAGCAGTAGCTTAATAAATTAAGTACTTCCTGGTATGGTTACAGTACTGGTAACTCCCCAAAAGAATCTGGATTGTGGTGAGGGAACAGAGAAAAAAAGCTGATTTAGGACCAGCACTTACGAAGGGGGTAGGCAGCTGTATATCAGGGAGTAAACCTTCTGAGAATAAAAACAGCTGGAGCTAATTAAGGTAATTAAACAGGGAAAGGATAATGTACTGGGAACTCCTCAGAAGAATCTGATTTGTGGTGAGGGGAGAGAGAGATAAAAGCTCATTTAGGAACGACATGAACATGCTGCGCAGGCAGCTGTATATCAGGAGTATCCCTTCTGGGAATAAAACAGCTGGAGCTTGTTAGGTAATTACACAGGGGAAAGGATAATGTACTGGGAAATCCTCAGAAGAATCTGATTTTTGGTGACGGGAGAGAGATAAAAGCTCATTAGGAACGACATGAACATGCTGCGTAGGTAGCTGTTTATCAGTAAATATCTGCACTGAGATTAAGAAAAGCAGTAGCTTAATAAATTAAGTACTTCCTTGTATGGTTACTGTACTGGTAACTCCCAAAAGAATCTGGATTGTTGTTAGGGAACAGAGAAAAAAGCTCCTTTAGGACCTGCAATTACGAAGGGGTAGGCAGCTGTATATCAGGGAGTAAACCTTCTGAGATAAAAACAGCTGGAGCTTGTTAAGGTAATTACACAGGGGAAAGAATATTGTACTGGGAACTCCTCAGAAGAATCTGATTTGTGGTGGGGGAAAGAGATAAAAGCTCATTTAGGAACGACATGAACATGCAGCGTAGGTAGCTGTATATAAGGGAGTATCCCTTCTGGGAATAAAAACAGCTGGAGCTTGTTAAGGTAATTAAACAGGGGAAAGGATAATGTACTGGGAACTCCTCAGAAGAATCGGATTTGTGGTGAGGGTAGAGAGAAAAAAGCTCATTTAGGAACGACATGAACATGCTGCGTATGTAGCTGTTTATCAGTAAATATCTCCACTGAGATTAAGAAAAAGCAGTAGCTTAATAAATTAAGTACTTCCTGGTATGGTTACTGTACTGGTAACTCCCCCAAAGAATCTGGATTGTTGTGAGGGAACAGAGAAAAAAGCTCCTTTAGGACCTGCACTTACGAAGGGGGTAGGCAGCTGTATATCAGGGAGTAAACCTTCTGAGAATAAAAACAGCTGGAGCTTGTTATGGTAATTACACAGGGGAAAGGATAATGTACTGGGAACTCCTCAGAAGAATCTGATTTGTGGTGAGGGGAGAGAGATAAAAGCTCATTTAGGAACGACATGAACATGCTGCGTAGGCAGCTGTATATCAGGGAGTATCCCTTCTGGGAATAAAAACAGCTGGAGCTTGTTAAGGTAATTAAACAGGGGAAAGGATAATGTACTGGGAACTCCTCAGAAGAATCTGATTCGTGGTGAGGGTAGAGAGATAAAAGCTCATTTAGGAACGACATGAACATGCTGCGTAGGTAGCTGTTTATCAGTAAATATCTGCACTGAGATTAAGAAAAGCAGTAGCTTAATAAATTAAGTACTTCCTGGTATGGTTACTGTACTGGTAACTCCCCAAAAGAATCTGGATTGTTGTGAGGGAACAGAGAAAAAAAGCTCCTTTAGGACCTGCACTTACGAAGGGGGTAGGCAGCTTTATATCAGGGAGTAAACCTTCTGAGAATAAAAACAGCTGGAGCTTGTTAAGGTAATTACAGAGGGGAAAGGATAATGTACTGGGAACTCCTCAGAAGAATCTGATTTGTGGTGAGGGGAGAGAGATAAAAGCTCATTTAGGAACGATATGAACATGCTGCGTAGATAGCTGTTTATCAGTAAATATCTCCACTGAGATTAAGAAAAGCAGTAGCTTAATAAATTAAGTACTTCCTGGTATGGTTACTGTACTGGTACCTCCCAAAACAATCTGGATTGTGGTGTGGGAACAGAGAAAAAAGCTCATTTAGGACCAGCACTTATGAAGGGGGTAGGCAGCTGTATATCAGGAGGTAAACCTTCTGAGAATAAAAACAGCTGGAGCTTTTTAAGGAAATACACAGGGGAAAGGATAATGTACCGGGAACTCCTCAGAAGAATCTGATTTGTGGTGAGGGGAGAGAGATAAAAGCTCATTTAGGAAACGACATGAACATGCTGGTAGGTCGCTGTTTATCAGTAAATATCTCCACTGAGTTTAAGAAAAGCAGTAGCTTAATAAATTAAGTACTTCCTGGTATGGTTACTGTACTGGTAACTCCCCAAAAGAATCTGGATTGTGGTGAGGGAACAGAGAAAAAAAGCTCATTTAGGACCTGCACTTACAAAGGGGGTAGGCAGCAGTTTATCAGGAGTAAACCTTCTGAGAATAAAAACTGCTGGAGCTTTTTTAAGGTAATTACACAGGGGAAAGGATAATGTACTGGGTACTATTCAGAAGAATCTGAGTTGTGGTGAGGGTAGAGAGATAAAACTCATTTAGGAACGACATGAACATGCTGCGTAGGTAGCTGTTTATCAGTAAATATCTCCACTGAGATTAAGAAAAGCAGTAGCTTAATAAATTAAGTACTTCCTGGTAGGTTACTGTACTGGAAACTCCCCAAAAGCATTTGGATTGTGGTGAGGGAACAGAGAAAAAAAGCTCATTTAGGACCTGCACTTTCGAAGGTGGTAGGCAGCTGTATATCAGCGAGTAAAACCTTCTGAGAATAAAAACAGCTGGAGCTTGTTAAGGTAATTACACAGGGGAAAGGATAATGTACTGGGAAATCCTCAGAAGAATCTGATTTGTGGTGAGGGGAGAGAGATAAAAGCTCATTTAGGAACGACATGAACATGCTGCGTAGGCAGCTGTATATCAGGGAGTATCCCCTTCTGGGAATAAAAACAGCTGGAGCTTGTTAAGGTAATTAAACAGCGGAAAGGATAATGTACTGGGAACTCCTCAGAAGAATCTGATTTGTGGTGAGGGTAGAGAGATAAAAGCTCATTTAGGAACGACATGAACATGCTGCATAGGTAGCTGTTTATCAGTAAATATCTCCACTGAGATTAAGAAAAGTAGTAGCTTAATAATTAAGTACTTCCTTGTATGGTTACTGTACTGGTAACTCCCCAAAAGAATCTGGATTGTGGTGAGGGAAGAGAGAAAAAAGCTCCTTTAGGACCTGCACTTATGAAGGGGTAGGCAGCTGTATATCAGGGAGTAAAAACTTCTGAGAATAAAAACAGCTGGAGCTTGTTAAGGTAATTACACAGGGGAAAGGATAATGTCCTGGGAACTCCTCAGAAGAATCTCATTTTGGTGAGGGGAGAGAGATAAAAGCTCATTTAGGAACGACATGAACATGCTGCGTAGGTAGCTGTTTATCAGTAAATATCTCCACTGAGATTAAGAAAAAGCAGTAGCTTAATAAATTAAGTACTTCCTGGTATGGTACTGTACTGGTAACTCCCCAAAAGAATCTGGATTGTGGTGAAGGAACAGAGAAAAAGCTCATTTAAGACCTGCACTTACGAAGGTGGTAGGCAGCTGTATATCAGGGAGTAAACCTTCTGAGAATAAAAACAGGTGGAGCTTGTTAAGGTAATTACACAGGGGAAAGGATAATGTACTGGGAACTCCTCAGAAGAATCTGATTTGTGGTGAGGGGAGAGACATAAAAGCTAATTAGGAACGACATGAACATGCTGCGTAGGTACCTGTTTATCAGTAAATATCTCCACTGAGATTAAGAAAAGCAGTAGCTTAATAAATTAAGTACTTCCTGGTATGGTTACTGTACTGGTAACTCCCCAAAAGAATCTGTAATGAGGTGAGGGAACAGAGAAAAAAGCTCATTTAGGACCTGCAATTACGAAGGGGGTAGGCAGCTGTATATCAGGGAGTAAACCTTCTGAGAATAAAAACAAGCTGGAGCTTTTTAACGTAATTACACAGGGAAAGGATAATGTACTGGGAACTCCTCAGAAGAATCTGATTTGTGGTGAGGGGAGAGAGATAAAAGCTCATTTAGGAAGGACATGAACATGCTGCGTAGGTAGCTGCTTATCAGTAAATATCTCCACTGAGATTAAGAAAAGCAGTAGCTTAATAAATTAAATACTTCCTGGTATGGTTACTGTACTGGTAACTCCCCAAAAGAATCTGGATTGTGGTGAGGGAACAGAGAAAAAAGCTCCTTTAGGACCTGCACTTACGAAGGGGGTATGCAGCTGTGTATCAGGGAGTCAACCTTCTGAGAAATAAAAACAGCTGGAGCTTGTTAAGGTGATTACACGGGGGAAAGGATAATGTACTGGGAACTCCTCAGAAGAATCTTATTTGTGGTGAGGGGAGAGAGATAAAAGCTCATTTAGGAACGACATGAACATGCTGCGTAGGTAGCTGTTTATCAGTAAATATCTCCACGGAGATTAAGAAAAGCAGTAGCTTAATAAATTAAGTACTTCCTGGTATGGTTACTGTACTGGTAACTCCCCAACAGAATCTGGATTGTTTGAGGGAACAGAGAAAAAAGCTCCTTTAGGACCTGCACTTACGAAGGGGGTATGCAGCTGTGTATCAGGGAGTAAACCTTCTGAGAATAAAAACAGCTGGAGCTTGTTAAGGTGATTACACGGGGGAAAGGATAATGTACTGGGAACTCCTCAGAAGAATCTTATTTGTGGTGAGGGGAGAGAGATAAAAGCTCATTTAGGAACGACATGAACATGCTGCGTAGGTAGCTGTTTATCAGTAAATATCTCCACCGAGATTAAGAAAGGAAGTAGCTTAATAAATTAAGTACTTCTGGTATGCTTACTGTACTGGTACCTCCCCAAAAGAACCTGGATTGTGGGAGGGAACAGAGAAAAAAGCTCATTTACGAACTGCTCTTAGGAAGGGCGTAGGCAGCTGTATATCAGGGAGTAAACCTTCTGAGAATAAAAACAGCTGGAGCTTGTTAAGGTAATTACACAGGGGAAAGGATAATGTACTTGGAACTCCTCAGAAGAATCTTAATTGTGGTGAGGGGAGAGAGAGTTAAAAGCTCATTTAGGAACGACATGAACATGCTGCGTAGGTAGCTGTTTATCAGTAAATATCTCCACTGAGATTAAGAAAAGTAGTAGCTTAATAAATTAAGTACTTCCTGGTATGGTTACTGTACTGGTAACTCCACAACAGAATCTGGATTGTTTTGAGGGAACAGAGAAAAAAGCTCATTTAGGACCTGCACTTAGGAAGAGGGTAGGCAGCTGTATATCAGGGAGTCAACCTTCTGAGAATAAAAACAGCTGGAGCTTGTTAAGGTAATTACACAGGGGAAAGGATAATGTACTGGGAACTCCTCAGAAGAATCTGATTTGTGGTGAGGGGAGAGAGATTAAAACTCATTTAGGAACGACATGAACATCCTGCGTAGGTAGCTGCTTATCAGTAAATATCTCCACTGAGATTAAGAAAAGCAGTAGCTTAATAAATTAAATACTTCCTCGTATGGTTACTGTACTGGTAACTCCCCAAAAGAATCTGGATTGTGGTGAGGGAACAGAGAAAAAAGCTCCTTTAGGACCTGCACTTACGAAGGGGGTATGCAGCTGTGTATCAGGGAGTCAACCTTCTGAGAATAAAAACAGCTGGAGCTTGTTAAGGTGATTACACGGGGAAAGGATAATGTACTGGGAACTCCTCAGAAGAATCTTATTTGTGGTGAGGGGAGAGAGATAAAAGCTCATTTAGGAACGACATGAACATGCTGCGTAGGTAGCTGTTTATCAGTAAATATCTCCACTGAGATTAAGAAAAGCAGTAGCTTAATAAATTAAGTACTTCCTGGTATGGTTATGGTACTGGTAACTCCCCCAAAGAATCTGGATTGTGGTGAAGGAACAGAGAAAAAAGCTCATTTAAGACCTGCACTTACGAAGGGGGTAGGCAGCTGTATATCAGGGAGTAAACCTTCTGAGAATAAAAACAGCTGGAGCTTGTTAAGGTAATTACACAGGGGAAAGGATAATGTACTGGGAACTCCTCAGAAGAATCTGATTTGTGGTGAGGGGAGAGAGATAAAAGCTCATTTAGGAACGA
The DNA here is from genome assembly GCF_023159225.1 of Perognathus longimembris pacificus. Lineage (NCBI taxonomy): Eukaryota > Metazoa > Chordata > Mammalia > Rodentia > Heteromyidae > Perognathus > Perognathus longimembris. The sequence continues at coordinate 16,569 of NW_025957467.1, forward strand.
CATGAACGTGCTGCGTAGGTAGCTGTTTATCAGTAAATATCTCCACTGAGATTAAGAAAAGAAGTAGCTTAATAAATTAAGTACTTCTGGTATGCTTACTGTACTGGTACCTCCCCAAAAAGAACCTGGATTGTGGTGAGGGAACAGAGAAAAAAGCTCATTTACGAACTGCTCTTACGAAGGGGATAGGCAGCTGTATATCAGGGAGTAAACCTTCTGAGAAGAAAAACAGCTGGAGCTTGTTAAGGTAATTACACAGGGGAAAGGATAATGTACTGGGAACTCCTCAGAAGAATCTCATTTGTGGTGAGGGGAGAGAGATAAAGCTCATTTAGGAACGACATGAACATGCTGCGTAGGTAGCTGTTTATCAGTAAATATCTCCACTGAGATTAAGAAAAGCAGTAGCTTAATAAATTAAGTACTTCTGGTATGGTTACTGTACTGGTAACTCCCCAAAAGAATCTGGATTGTGGTGAGGGAACAGAGAAAAAGCTCATTTAGGACCTGCACTTACGAAGGGGGTAGGCAGCTGTATATCAGGGAGTAAACCTTCTGAGAATAAAAACAGCTGGAGCTTTTTAAGGGTAATTACACAGGGGAAAGGATAATGTACTGGGAACTCCTCAGAAGAATCTGATTTGTGGTGAGGGGAGAGAGATAAAAGCTCATTTAGGAAGGACATGAACATGCTGCCTAGGTAGCTGCTTATCAGTAAATATCTCCACTGAGATTAAGAAAAGCAGTAGCTTAATAAATTAAATACTTCCTCGTATGGTTACTGTACTGGTACCTCCCCAAAAGAATCTGGATTGTGGTGAAGGAACAGAGAAAAAAGCTCATTTAAGAACTGCACTTACGAAGGGGTATGCAGCTGTGTATCTGGGAGTAAAGCTTCTGAGAATAAAAACAGCTGGAGCTTGTTAAGGTGATTACACGGGGGAAAGGATAATGTACTGGGAACTCTCAGAAGAATCTTATTTGTGGTGAGGCGAGAGAGATAAAAGCTCATTTAGGAACGACATGAACATGCTGCGTAGGTAGCTGTTTATCAGTAAATATCTTCACTGAGATTAAGAAAAGAAAGTAGCTTAATAAATTAAGTACTTCTGGTATGCTTACTGTACTGGTACCTCCCCAAAAGAACCTGGATTGTGGTGAGGGAACAGAGAAAAAAGCTCATTAGGACCTGCACTTACGAAGGGGGTAGTCAGCTGTATATCACGGAGTAAACCTTCTGAGAATAAAAACAGCTGGAGCTTGTTAAGGTAATTAAACAGGGAAAAGGATAATGTACTGGGAACTCCTCAGAAAAATCTGATTTGTGGTGAGGGGAGAGAGATAAAAGCTCATTTAGGAACGACATGAACATGCTGCATAGGTAGCTGTTTATCAGTAAATATCTCCACTGAGATTAAGAAAAGCAGTAGCTTAATAAATTAAGTACTTCCTGTATGGTTACTGTACTGGTAACTCCCCAAAGGAATCTGGATTGTGGTGAGGGAACAGAGAAAAAGCTCATTTAGGACCTGCACTTACGAAGGGGGTAGGCAGCTGTATATCAGGGAGTAAACCTTCTGAGAATAAAAACAGCTGGAGCTTGTTAAGGTAATTACACAGGGGAAAGGATAATGTACTGGGAACTCCTCAGAAGAATCTGATTTGTGGTGAGGGGAGAGAGAAAAAAGCTCATTTAGGAACGACATGAACATGCTGCGTACGTAGATGTTTATCAGTAAATATCTCCACAGAGATTAAGAAAAGCAGTAGCTTAATCAATTAAGTACTTCCTGGTATGGTTACTGTACTGGTAACTCCCCAAAACAATCTGGATTGTGTGAGGGAACAGAGAAAAAAGCTCATTTAGGACCTGCACTTACGAAGGGGGTAGGCAGCTGTATATCAGGGAGTAAACCTTCTCAGAATAAAAACAGCTGGAGCTTGTTAAGGTAATTACACAGGGGAAAGGATAATGTACTGGGAACTCCTGAGAAGAATCTGATTTGTGGTGAGGGGAGAGAGATAAAAGCTCATTAGGAACGACATGAACATGCTGCGTAGGTAGCTGTTATCAGTAAATATCTCCAGTGAGATTAAGAAAAGCAGTAGCTTAATAAATTAAGTAGTTCCTCGTTATGGTTACTCTACTGGTAACTCCCCAAAAGAATCTGGATTGTGGTGAGGGAAAAGAGAAAAAAGCTCATTTAGGAATTGCACTTACGAAGGGGGTAGGCAGCTGTATATCAGGGAGTGAACCTTCTGAGATAAAATCAGCTGGAGCTTGTTAAGGTAATTACACAGGGGAAAGGTAATGTACTGGGAACTCCGCAGAAGAATCTGATTTGTGGTGAGGGGAGAGAGATAAAAGCTCATTTAGGAACGACATGAACATGCTGCGTACGTAGCTGTTTATCAGTAAATATCTCCCACTGAGATTAAGAAAAGGCAGTAGCTTAATAAATTAAGTACTTCCTGTATGGTTACTGTACTGGTAACTCCCCAAAAGAATCTGGTTGTTGTGAGGGAACAGAGAAAAAGCGCATTTAGGACCTGCAATTTCGAAGGGCGTAGGCAGCTGTATATCAGGGAGTAAACCTTCTGAGAATAAAAACAGCTGGAGGTTGTTAAGGTAATTACACAGGGGAAAGGATCAGGTACTGGGAACTCCTCAGAAGAATCTGATTTGTGGTGAGGGGAGAGAGATAAAAGCTCATTTAGGAAGGACATGAACATGCTGCGTACGTAGCTGTTTATCAGTAAATATCTCCACTGAGATTAAGAAAAGCAGTAGCTTAATAAATTAAGTACTTCCTGGTATGGTTACTGTACTGGTAACTACCCAAAAGAATCTGGATTGTTTTGAGGGAACAGAGAAAAAAGCTCATTTAAGACCTGCACTTACGAAGGGGGTAGGCAGCTGTATATCAGGGAGTAAACCTTCTGAGATAAAAACAGCTGGAGCTTGTTAAGTAATTACACAGGGGAAAGGATAATGTACTGGGAACTCCTCAGAAGAATCTCATTTGTGGTGAGGGAGAGAGATAAAAGCTCATTTAGAAACGACATGACCATGCTGCGTAGGTAGCTGTTTATCAGTAAATATCTCCACTGAGATTAAGAAAAGCAGTAGCTTAATAAATTAAGTACTTCCTGGTATGGTTACTATACTAGTAACTCCCAAAAAGAATCTGGATTGTGGTGAGGGAACAGAGAAAAAAAGCTCATTTAGGACCTGCACTTACGAAGGGGGTAGGCAGCTGTATATCAGGGAGTAAACCTTCTGAGAATAAAAACAGCTGGATCTTGTTAAGGTAATTACACAGGGGAAAGGATAATGTACTGGGAACTCCTCAGAAAATCTGATTTGTGGTGAGGGGAGAGAGATAAAAGCTCATTTAGGAACGACATGAACATGCTGCATAGGTAGCTGTTTATCAGTAAATATCTCCACTGAGATTAAGAAAAAGCAGTAGCTTAATAAATTAAGTACTTCCTGGTATGGTTACTGTACTGGTAACTCCCAAAAGAATCTGGATTGTGGTGAGGGAACAGAGAAAAAAGTTCATTTAGGACCTGCACTTACGAAGGGGGTAGGCTCTGTATATCAGGGAGTCAACCTTCTGAGAATAAAAACAGCTGGAGTTTGTTATGGTAATTACACAGGGGAAAGGATAATGTACTGGGAACTCCTCAGAAGAATCTGATTTGTGGTGACGGGAGAGAGATAAAAGCTCATTTAGGAACGACATGAACATGCTGCGTAGTCAGCTGTTTATCAGTAAATATCTCCACTGAGATTAAGAAAAGCAGTAGCTTAATAAATTAAGTACTTCCTGGTATGGTTACTGTACTGGTAACTCCCCAAAAGAATCTGGATTGTGGTGAGGGAACAGAGAAAAAAGCTCATTTAGGACCTGCACTTACGAAGGGGGAAGGCAGCTGTATATGAGGGAGTAAACCTTCTGAGAATAAAAACAGCTGGAGCTTGTTAAGGTAATTACACAGGGGAAAGGATAATGTACTGGGAACTCCTCAGAAGAATCTGATTTGTGGTGAGGGGAGAGAGATAAAAGCTCATTTAGGAACGACATGAACATGCTGCGTAGGTAGCTGTTTATCAGTAAATATCTCCACTGAGATTAAGAAAAGCAGTAGCTTAATAAATTAAGTACTTCCTGGTATGGTTACTGTACTGGTAACTCCCCAAAAGAATCTGGATTTGTGGTGAGGGAACAGAGAAAAAAGCTCATTTAGGACCTGCACTTACGAAGGGGGTAGGCAGCTGTATATCAGGGAGTAAACCTTCTGAGAATAAAAACAGCTGGAGCTTGTTAAGGTAATTACACAGGGGAAGGATAATGTACTGGGAACTCCTCAGAAGAATCTGATTTGTGGTGAGGGGAGAGAGATAAAAGCTCATTTAGGAACGACATGAACATGCTGCGTAGGTAGCTGTTTATCAGTAAATATCTCCACTGAAATTAAGAAAAGCAGTAGCTTAATAAATTAAGTACTTCCTGGTATGATTACTGTACTGGTAACTCCCCAAAAGAATCTGGATTTTGTTGAGGGAACAGAGAAAAAAGCTCATTTAGGACCTGCACTACGAATGGGGTAGGCAGCTGTATATCAGGGAGTAAACCTTCTGAGAATAAAAACAGCTGGAGCTTGTTAAGGTAATTACAGAGGGGAAAGGATAATGTACTGAGAACTCGTCAAAAGAATCTGATTTGTGGTGAGGGGAGAGAGATAAAAGCTCATTTAGGAAGGACATGAACACGCTGCGTACGTAGCTGTTTATCAGTAAATATCTCCACTGAGATTAAGAAAAGCAGTAGCTTAATAAATTAAGTACTTCCTGGTATGGTTACTGTACTGGTAACTACCCAAAAGAATCTGGATTGTTTTGAGGGAACAGAGAAAAAAGCTCATTTAGGACTGCACTTACGAAGGGGGTAGGCAGCTGTATATCAGGGAGTAAACCTTCTGAGAATAACAACAGCTGGAGCTTGTTAAGGTTAATTACACAGGGGAAAGGATAATGTACTGGGAACTCCTCAGAAGAATCTCATTGTGGTGAGGGGAGAGAGATAAAAGCTCATTTAGGAACGACATGACCATGCTGCGTAGATAGCTGTTTATCAGTAAATATCTCCACTGAGATTAAGAAAAGCAGTAGCTTAATAAATTAAGTACTTCCTGGTATGGTTACTGTACTGGTAACTCCCCAAAACAATCTGGATTGTGGTGAGGGAATAGAGAAAAAAGCTCCTTTAGGACCTTCACTTACGAAGGGGGTAGGCAGCTGTATATCAGGGAGTAAACCTTCTGAGAATAAAAACAGCTGGGCGCTTGTTAAGGTAATTAACACAGGGGAAAGGATTAATGTACTGGGAACTCCTCTGAAGAATCTGATTTGTGGTGAGGGGAGAGAGATAAAAAGCTCATTTAAGAACGACAGGAACATGCTGCGTAGGTAGCTGTTTATCAGTAAATATCTCCACTGTGATTAAGAAAAGCAGTAGCTTAATAAATTAAGTGCTTCCTGGTATGGTTACTGTACTGGTAACTCCCCAAAAGAATCTGGATTGTGGTGAGGGAACAGAGAAAAAAGCTCATTTAGGATTTGCACTTACGAAAGACGTGGGCAGCAGTATATCAGGGAGTAAATCTCTGAGAATAAAAACAGCTGGAGCTTGTTAAGGTAATTACACAGGGGAAAGGAAAATGTACTGGGAACTCCTCAGAAGAATCTGATTTGTGGTGAGGGGAGAGAGATAAAAGCCTCATTTAGGAACGACATGAACATGCTGCGTAGGTAGCTGTATATCAGTAAATATCTCCACTGAGATTAAGAAAAGCAGTAGCGTAATAAATTAAGTACTCTCCTGGTATGGTTACTGTACTGGTACCCTCGCCAAAAGAATCTGGATTGTGGTGAAGGAACAGAGAAAAAAGCTCATTTAAGACCTGCACTTACGAAGGGGGTATGCAGCTGTGTATCAGGGAGTAAACCCTCTGAGAATAAAAAACAGCTGGAGCTTGTTAAGGTGATTACACGGGGAAAGGATAATGTACTGGGAACTCCTCAGAAGAATCTTATTTGTGGTGAGGCGAGAGAGTTAAAAGCTCATTTAGGACGACATGAACATGCTGCGTAGGTAGCTGTTTATCAGTAAATATCTTCACTGAAATTAAGAAAAGAAGTAGCTTAATAAATTAAGTACTTCTGGTATGCTTACTGTACTGGTACCTCCCCAAAAGAACCTGGATTGTGGTGAGGGAACAGAGAAAAAAGCTCATTTAGGACCTGCACTTACGAAGGGGGTAGTCAGCTGTATATCACGGAGTAAACCTTCTGAGAATAAAAACAGCTGGAGCTTGTTAAGGTAATTAAACAGGGGAAAGGATAATGTACTGGGAACTCCTCAGAAAAATCTGATTTGTGGTGAGGGGAGAGAGATAAAAGCTCATTTAGGAACGACATGAACATGCTGCATAGGTAGCTGTTTATCAGTAAATATCTCCACTGAGATTAAGAAAAGCAGTAGCTTAATAAATTAAGTACTTCCTGGTATGGTTACTGTACTGGTAACTCCCCAAAAGAATCTGGATTGTGGTGAGGGAACAGAGAAAAAGCACATTTAGGACCTGCACTTACGAAGGGGGTAGGCAGCTGTATATCAGGGAGTCAACCTTCTGAGAATAAAAACAGCTGGAGCTTGTTAAGGTAATTACACAGGGGAAAGGATAATGTACCGGGAACTCCTCAGAAGAATCTGATTTGTGGTGAGAGGAGAGAGATAAAAGCTCATTTAGGAACGACATGAACATGCTGCGTAGGTAGCTGTTTATCAGTAAATATCTCCACTGAGATAAGAAAAGCAGTAGCTTAATAAATTAAGTACTTCCTGGTATGGTTACTGTACTGGTAACTCCCCAAAGGAATCTGGATTGTGGTGAGGGAACAGAGAAAAAAGCTCCTTTAGGACCTGCACTTACGAAGGGGGTAGGCAGCTGTATATCAGGGAGTAAACCTTCTGAGAATAAAAACAGCTGGAGCTTGTTAAGGTAATTACACAGGGGAAAGGATAATGTACTGGGAACTCCTCAGAAGAATCTGATTTGTGGTGAGGGGAGAGAGAAAAAAAGCTCATTTAGGTACGACATGAACATGCTGCGTACGTAGATGTTTATCAGTAAATATCTCCACAGAGATTTAGAAAAGCAGTAGCTTAATCAATTAAGTACTTCCTGGTATGGTTACTGTACTGGTAACTCCCCAAAAGAATCTGGATTGTGGTGAGGGAACAGAGAAAAAAGCTCATTTAGGACCGCACTTACGAAGGGGGTAGGCAGCTGTATATCAGGGAGTAAACCTTCTCAGAATAAAAACAGCTGGAGCTTGTTAAGGTAATTACACAGGGGAAAGGATAATGTACTGGGAACTCCTCAGAATCTGATTTGTGGTGAGGGGAGAGAGATAAAAGCTTCATTTAGGAACGACATGAACATGCTGCGTAGGTAGCTGTTTATCAGTAAATATCTCCAGTGAGATTAAGAAAAGCAGTAGCTTAATAAATTAAGTAGTTCCTGGTATGGTTACTCTACTGGTAACTCCCCAAAAGAATCTGGATTGTGGTGAGGGAACAGAGAAAAAATCTCATTTAGGATTGCACTTACGAAGGGGGTAGGCAGCTGTATATCAGGGAGAGAACCA
>NW_025957468.1:0-32230 GCF_023159225.1 Perognathus longimembris pacificus
GCTCATTTAGGACCTGCACTTACGAAGGGGGTAGGCAGCTGTATATCAGGGAGTAAACCTTCTGAGAATAAAAACAGCTGGACCTTGTTAAGGTAATTACACAGGGGAAAGGATAATGTACTGGGAACTCCTCAGAAGAATCTGATTTGTGGTGAGTGGAGAGAGATAAAAGCTTATTTAGGAACGACATGAACATGCTGCGTACGTAGCTGCTTATCAGTAAATATCTCCACTGAGATTAAGAAAAGCTGTAGCTTAATAAATTAAGTACTTCCTGCTATGGATACTGTACTGGTAACTCCCGAAAAGAATCTGGATTGTGGTGAGGGAACAGAGAGAAAAGCTCATTTAGGACCTGCACTGACGAAGGGGGTAGGCAGCTGTATATCAGGGAGTAAACCTTCTGAGAATAAACACAGCTGGATCTTGTTAGGTAATTACACAGGGGAAAGGATAATGTACTGGGAACTCCTCAGAAGAATCTGATTTGTGGTGAGGGGAGAGAGGGTAATAGCACATTTATGAACGACATGAACATGCTGCGTAGGTAGCTGTTTATCAGTAAATATCTCCAGTGAGATTAAGAAAAGCAGTAGCTTAATAAATTAAGTACTTCCTGGTATGGTTACTGTACTGGTAACTCCCCCAAAGAATCTGGATTGTGGTGAGGGAACAGAGAAAAAAGCTCATTTAGGACCTGCACTTACGAAGGGGGTAGGCAGCTGTATATCAGGGAGTCAACCTTCTGAGAATAAAAACAGCTGGAGCTTGTTAAGGTAATTACACAGGGGAAAGGATAATGTACTGGGAACTCCTCAGAAGAATCTGATCTGTGGTGAGGGGAGAGAGATAAAACTCATTTAGGAACGACATGAACATGCTGCGTAGGTAGCTGTTTATCAGTAAATATCTCCACTGAGATTAAGAAAAGCAGTAGCATGATAAATTTAGTACTTCCTGGTATGGGTTACTGTACTGGTAACTCCCCAAAAGAATCTGGATTGTGGTGAGGGAACAGAGAAAAAAGCTCATTTAGGACCTGCACTTACGAATGGGGTAGGCAGCTGTATATCAGGGAGTAAACTTCCTGAGAATAGAAACAGCTGGAGCTTGTTAAGGTAATTACACAGGGGAAGGATAATGTACTGGGAACTCCTCAGAAGAATCTGATTTGTGGTGAGGGGTGAGAGATAAAAGCTCATTTAGGAACGACATGAACATGCTGCATACGTATCTGTTTATCAGTAAATATCTCCACTGAGAATAAGAAAAGCAGTAGCTTAATAAATTAAGTACTTCCTGGTATGGATACTGTACTGGTAACTCCCAAAAGAATCTGGATTGGGGTGAGGGAACAGAGAAAAAAGGTCATTTACTACCTGCACTTACGAAGGGGGTAGGCAGCTGTATATCAGGGAGTAAACCTTCTGAGAATAAAAGCAGCTGGAGCTTGCTAAGGTAATTACACAGGGGAAAGGATAATGTACCGGGAACTCCTCAGAAGAATCTGATTTGTGGTGAGGGGAGAGAGATAAAAGCTCATTTAGTAACCACATGAACATGCTGCGTAGGTAGCTCTTTATCAGTAAATATCTCCACTGAGATTAAGAAAAGCAGTAGCTTAATAAATGAAGTACTTCCTGGTATGGTTACTGTACTGGTAACTCCCCAAAAGAATCTGGATAGTGGTGTGGGAACAGAGAAAAAAGCTCATTTAGGACCTGCACTTACGAAGTGGATAGGCAGCTGTATATCAGGGAGTAAACCTTCTGAGAATAAAAACAGCTGGAGCTTGTTAAGGTAATTACACAGGGGAAAGTATAATGTACTGGGAACTCCTCCGAAGAATCTGATTTGTGGTGAGGGGAGAGAGATAAAAGCTCATTTAGGAACGACATGAACATGCTGCGTAGGTAGCTGTTTATCAGTAAATATCTCCACTGAGATTAAGAAAAGCAGTAGCTTAATAAATTAAGTACTTCCTGGTATGGTTACTGTACTGGTCACTCCCCAAAAGAATCTGGATTGTGGTGAGGGAACAGAGAAAAAAGCTCATTTAGGACCTGCACTTACGAAGGGGGTAGGCAGCTGTATATCAGGGAGTAAACCTTCTGAGAATAAAAACAGCTGGAGCTTGTTAAGGTAATTACACAGGGGAAAGCATAATGTACTGGGAAGTCCTCAGAAGAATCTGATTTGTGGTGAGGGGTGAGAGATAAAAGCTCATTTAGGAACGACATGAACATGCTGCATACGTATCTGTTTATCAGTAAATATCTCCACTGAGAATAAGAAAAGCAGTAGCTTAATAAATTAAGTACTTCCTGGTATGGATACTGTACTGGTAACTCCCCAAAAGAATCTGGATTGGGGTGAGGGAACAGAGAAAAAAGGTCATTTACTACCTGCACTTACGAAGGGGGTAGGCAGCTGTATATCAGGGAGTAAACCTTCTGAGAATAAAAACAGCTGGAGCTTGCTAAGGTAATTACACAGGGGAAAGGATAATGTACCGGGAACTCCTCAGAAGAATCTGATTTGTGGTGAGGGGAGAGAGATAAAAGCTCATTTAGTAACCACATGAACATGCTGCGTAGGTAGCTCTTTATCAGTAAATATCTCCACTGAGATTAAGAAAAGCAGTAGCTTAATAAATTAAGTACTTCCTGGTATGGTTACTGTACTGGTAACTCCTCAAAAGAATCTGGATAGTGGTGTGGGAACAGAGAAAAAAGCTCATTTAGGACCTGCACTTACGAAGTGGATAGGCAGCTGTATATCAGGGAGTAAACCTTCTGAGAATAAAAACAGCTGGAGCTTGTTAAGGTAATTACACAGGGGAAAGTATAATGTACTGGGAACTCCTCCGAAGAATCTGATTTGTGGTGAGGGGAGAGAGATAAAAGCTCATTTAGGAACGACATGAACATGCTGCGTAGGTAGCTGTTTATCAGTAAATATCTCCACTGAGATTAAGAAAAGCAGTAGCTTAATAAATTAAGTACTTCCTGGTATGGTTACTGTACTGGTCACTCCCCAAAAGAATCTGGATTGTGGTGAGGGAACAGAGAAAAAAGCTCATTTAGGACCTGCACTTACGAAGGGGGTAGGCAGCTGTATATCAGGGAGTAAACCTTCTGAGAATAAAAACAGCTGGAGCTTGTTAAGGTAATTACACAGGGGAAAGGATAATGTACTGGGATCTCCTCAGAAGAATCTGATTTGTGGTGAGGGGAGAGAGATAAAAGCTCATTTAGGAACGACATGAACATGCTGCGTAGGTAGCTGTTTATCAGTAAATATCTCCACTGAGATTAAGAAAAGTAGTAGCTTAATAAACTAAGTACTTCCTGGTATGGTTACTGTACTGGTAACTCCTCAAAGAATCTGGATTGTGGTGAGGGAACAGAGAAAAAAGCTCATTTAGGACCTGCACTTACGAAGGGGGTAGGCAGCTGTATATCAGGGAGTAAACTTTCTGAGAATAAAAACAGCTGGAGCTTGTTAAGGTAATTACACAGGGGAAAGGATAATGTACTGGGAACTCCTCAGAAGAATCTGATATGTGGTGACGGGAGAGAGATAAAAGCTCATTTAGGAACGACATGAACATGCTGCGTACGTAGCTGTTTATCAGAAAATATCTCCACTGAGATTAAGAAAAGCAGGAGCTTAATAATTTAAGTACTTCCTGGTTTGGTTACTGTACTGGTAACTCCCCAAAAGAATCTGGATTGTGGTGAGGGAACAGAGAAAAAAGCACATTTAGGACCTGCACTTACGAAGGGGGTAGGCAGCTGTATATCAGGGAGTAAACCTTCTGAGAATAAAAACAGCTGGAGCTTGTTAAGGTAATTACACAGGGGAAAGGATAATGTACTGGGAACTCCTCAGAAGAATCTGATTTGTGGTGAGCGGAGAGAGATAAAAGCTCATTTAGGAACGACATGAACATGCTGCGTAGGTAGCTGTTTATCAGTAAATATCTCCACTGAGATAAAAAAAGCAGTAGCTTAATAAATTAAGTACTTCCTGGTATGGTTACTGTACTGGTCACTCCCCAAAAGAATCTGGATTGTGGTGAGGGAACAGAGAAAAAAGCTCATTTAGGACCTGCACTTACGAAGGGGGTAGGCAGCTGTATATCAGGGAGTAAACCTTCTGAGAATAAAAACAGCTGGAGCTTGTTAAGGTAATTACACAGGGGAAAGGATAATGTACTCGGAAGTCCTCAGAAGAATCTGATTTGTGGTGAGGGGAGAGAGATAAAAGCTCATTTGAGAACGACATGAACATGCTGCGTACGTAGTTGTTTATCAGTAAATATCTCCACTGAGATTAAGAAAAGCAGTAGCTTAATAAATTAAGTACTTCCTGGTATGGTAACTGTACTGGCAACTCCGCAAAAGAATCTGGATTGTGGTGAGGGAACAGAGAATAATGCTCATTTACGACCTGCACTTACGAAGGGGGTAGGGAGCTGTATATCAGGGAGCAAACCTTCTGAGAATAAAAACAGCTGGAGCTTGTTAAGGTAAGTACACAGGGGAAAGGATAATGTACTGGGAACTCCTCAGAAGAATCTGATTTGTGGTGAGGGGAGAGAGATAAAAGCTCATTTAGGAACGACATGAACATGCTGCGTAGTTCCTGTTTATCAGTAAATATCTCCACTGAGATTAAGAAAAGCAGTAGCTTAATAAATTAAGTACTTCCTGGTATGGTTACTGTACTTGTAACTCCCCAGAAGAATTAGGATTGTGTCGAGATAACAGAGAAAAAAGCTCACTTAGGACCTGCACTTACGAAGGGGGTAGGCAGCTGTATATCAGGGAGTAAACCTTCTGAGAATAAAAACAGCTGGAGCTTGTTAAGGTAATTACACAAGGGAAAGGATAATGTACTGGGAAATCCTCAGAAGAATCTGATTTGTGGTGAAGGGAGAGAGATAAAAGCTCATTTAGGAACGACATGAACATGCTGCGTAGGTAGCTGTTTATCAGTAAATGTCTCCACTGAGATTAAGGAAAGCAGTAGCTTAATAAATTAAGTACTTCCTGGTATGGTTACTCTACTGGTAACTCCCCAAAAGAATCTGGATTGTGGTGAGGGTACAGAGAAAAAAGCTCATTTAGGACCTGCACTTACGAAGGGGGTAGGCAGCTGTATATCAGGGAGTAAACCTTCTGAGAATAAAAACAGCTGGACCTTGTTAAGGTAATTACACAGGGGAAAGGATAATGTACTGGGAACTCCTCAGAAGAATCTGATTTGTGGTGAGTGGAGAGAGATAAAAGCTTATTTAGGAACGACATGAACATGCTGCGTACGTAGCTGCTTATCAGTAAATATCTCCACTGAGATTAAGAAAAGCTGTAGCTTAATAAATTAAGTACTTCCTGCTATGGATACTGTACTGGTAACTCCCGAAAAGAATCTGGATTGTGGTGAGGGAACAGAGAGAAAAGCTCATTTAGGACCTGCACTGACGAAGGGGGTAGGCAGCTGTATATCAGGGAGTAAACCTTCTGAGAATAAACACAGCTGGAGCTTGTTAAGGTAATTACACAGGGGAAAGGATAATGTACTGGGAACTCCTCAGAAGAATCTGATTTGTGGTGAGGGGAGAGAGGTAATAGCACATTTATGAACGACATGAACATGCTGCGTAGGTAGCTGTTTATCAGTAAATATCTCCAGTGAGATTAAGAAAAGCAGTAGCTTAATAAATTAAGTAATTCCTGGTATGGTTACAGTACTGGTAACTCTCCAAAAGAATCTGGATTGTGATGAGGGAACAGAGAAAAAAGCTCATTTAAGACCTGCACTTACGAAGGGGGTAGGCTGCTGTATATCAGGGAGTAAACCTTCTGAGAATAAAAACAGCTGGAGCTTGTTAAGGTAATTACACAGGGGAAAGGATAATGTACGGGGAACTCCTCAGAAGAATCTGATTTGTGGTGAGGGGAGAGAGATAAAAGCTCATTTACGAACGAAATGTACATGCTGCGTAGGTAGCTGTTTATCAGTAAATATCTCCACTGAGATTAAGAAAAGCAGTAGCTTAATAAATTAAGTACTTCCTTGTATGGTTACTGTACTGGTAACTCCCCAAAGAATCTGGATTGTGGTGAGGGAACAGAGAAAAAAGCTCATTTAGGACCTGCACTTACGAAGAGGGTAGGCAGCTGTATATCAGGGAGTAAACATTCTGAGAATAAAAACAGCTGGAGCTTGTTAAGGTAATTACACAGGGGAAAGGATAATGTACTGGGAACTCCTCAGAGGAATCTGATTTGTGGTGAGGGGAGAGAGATAAAAGCTCATTTAGGAACGACATGAACATGCTGCGTAGGTAGCTGTTTATCAGTAAATATCTCCAATGAGATTAAGAAAAGCAGTAGCTTAACAAATTAAGTACTTCCTGGTATGGTTACTGTACTGGTAACTCCGCAAAAGAATCTGGATTGTGGTGAGGGAACAGAGAAAAAAGCTCATTTAGGACCTGCACTTACGAAGGTGGTAGGCAGCTGTATATAGGGAGTAAACCTTCTGAGAATAAAAACAGCTGGAGCTTGTTAAGGTAATTACACAGGGGAAAGGATAATGTACGGGGAACTCCTCAGAAGAATCTGATTTGTGGTGAAGGGAGAGAGATAAAAGCTCATTTAGGAACGACATGAACATGCTGGGTAGGTAGCTGTTTATCAGTAAATATCTCCACTGAGATTAAGAAAAGCAGTAGCTTAATAAATTAAGTACTTCCTTGTATGGATACTGTACTGGTAACTCCCCAAAAGAATCTGGATTGTCGTGAGGGAACAGAGTAAAAAGCTCATTTAGGACCTGCACTTACGAAGGGGGTAGGCAGCTGTATATCAGGGAGTAAACCTTCTGAGAATAAAAACAGCTGGAGCTTGTTAAGGTAATTACACTGGGGAAAGGATAATGTACTGGGAACTCCTCAGAAGAATCTGATTTGTGGTGAGGGGAGAGAGATATAAGCTCATTTAGGAACGACATGAACATGTTGGGTATGTAGCTGTTTATCATTAAATATCTCTACTGAGATTAAGAAAAGCAGTAGCTTAATAAATTAAGTACTTCCTGGTATGGTTACTGTACTGGTAACTCCCCAAAAGAATCTGGATTGTGGTGAGGGAACAGAGAAAAAAGCTCATTTAGGACCTGCACTTACGAAGGGGGTAGGCAGCTGTATATCAGGGAGTAAACTTTCTGAGAGTAAAAACAGCTGGAGCTTGTTAAGGTAATTACACAGGGGAAAGGATAATGTACTGGGAACTCCTCAGAAGAATCTGATTTGTGGTGAGGGGAGAGAGATAAAAGCTCATTTAGGAACGACATGAACATGCTGCGTAGGTAGCTGTTTATCAGTAAATATCTCCACTGAGATTAAGAAAAGCAGTAGCTTAATAAATTAAGTACTTCCTGGTATGGTTACTGTACTGGTAACTCCCCAAAAGAATCTGGATTGTGGTGAGGGAACAGAGAAAAAAGCTCATTTAGGACCGGCACTTACGAAGATGGTAGGCAGCTGTATATCAGGGAGTATCGCTTCTGAGAATAAAAACAGCTGGAGCTTGTTAAGGTAATTACACAGGGGAAAGGATAATGTACTGGGAACTCCTCAGAAGAATCTGATTCGTGGTGAGTGGAGAGAGATAAAAGCTCATTTAGGAACGACATGAACATGCTGCATACGTAGCTGTTTATCACTAAATATCTCCACTGAGATTAAGAAAAGCAGTAGCTTAATAAATTAAGTACTTCCTGGTATGGTTACTGTACTGGTAACTCCCCAAAAGAATCTGGATTGTGGTGAGGGAACAGAGAAAAAAGCTCATTTAGGATTTGCACTTACGAAGGGGGTAGGCAGCAGTATATCAGGGAGTAAACCTTCTGAGAATAAACACAGCTGGAGCTTGTTAAGGTAATTACACAGGGGAAAGGATAATGTACTGGGAACTCCTCAGAAGAATCTGATTTGTGGTGAGGGGAGAGAGATAATAGCACATTTATGAACGACATGAACATGCTGCGTAGGTAGCTGTTTATCAGTAAATATCTCCAGTGAGATTAAGAAAAGCAGTAGCTTAATAAATTAAGTAATTCCTGGTATGGTTACAGTACTGGTAACTCTCCAAAAGAATCTGGATTGTGATGAGGGAACAGAGAAAAAAGCTCATTTAAGACCTGCACTTACGAAGGGGGTAGGCTGCTGTATATCAGGGAGTAAACCTTCTGCGAATAAAAACAGCTGGAGCTTGTTAAGGTAATTACACAGGGGAAAGGATAATGTACGGGGAACTCCTCAGAAGAATCTGATTTGTGGTGAGGGGAGAGAGATAAAAGCTCATTTACGAACGAAATGTACATGCTGCGTAGGTAGCTGTTTATCAGTAAATATCTCCACTGAGATTAAGAAAAGCAGTAGCTTAATAAATTAAGTACTTCCTTGTATGGTTACTGTACTGGTAACTCCCCGAAAGAATCTGGATTGTGGTGAGGGAACAGAGAAAAAAGCTCATTTAGGACCTGCACTTACGAAGGGGGTAGGCAGCTGTATATCAGGGAGTAAACCTTCTGAGAATAAAAACAGCTGGAGCTTGTTAAGGTAATTACACAGGGGAAAGGATAATGTACTGGGAACTCCTCAGAGGAATCTGATTTGTGGTGAGGGGAGAGAGATAAAAGCTCATTTAGGAACGACATGAACATGCTGCGTAGGTAGCTGTTTATCAGTAAATATCTCCAATGAGATTAAGAAAAGCAGTAGCTTAACAAATTAAGTACTTCCTGGTATGGTTACTGTACTGGTAACTCCCCAAAAGAATGTGGATTGTGGTGAGGGAACAGAGAAAAAAGCTCATTTAGGACCTGCACTTACGAAGGTGGTAGGCAGCTGTATATAGGGAGTAAACCTTCTGAGAATAAAAACAGCTGGAGCTTGTTAAGGTAATTACACAGGGGAACGGATAATGTACGGGGAACTCCTCAGAAGAATCTGATTTGTGGTGAAGGGAGAGAGATAAAAGCTCATTTAGGAACGACATGAACATGCTGGGTAGGTAGCTGTTTATCAGTAAATATCTCCACTGAGATTAAGAAAAGCAGTAGCTTAATAAATTAAGTACTTCCTTGTATGGATACTATACTGGTAACTCCCCAAAAGAATGTGGATTGTGGTGAGGGAACAGAGAAAAAAGCTCATTTAGGACCTGCACTTACGAAGGGGGTAGGCAGCTGTATATCAGGGAGTAAACCTTCTGAGAATAAAAACAGCTGGAGCTTGTTAAGGTAATTACACAGGGGAAAGGATAATGTACTGGGAACTCCTCAGAAGAATCTGATTTGTGGTGAGGGGAGAGAGATATAAGCTCATTTAGGAACGACATGAACATGTTGGGTAGGTAGCTGTTTATCATTAAATATCTCTATTGAGATTAAGAAAAGCAGTAGCTTAATAAATTAAGTACTTCCTGGTATGGTTACTGTACTGGTAACTCCCCAAAAGAATCTGGATTGTGGTGAGGGAACAGAGAAAAAAGCTCATTTAGGACCTGCACTTACGAAGGGGGTAGGCAGCTGTATATCAGGGAGTAAACTTTCTGAGAGTAAAAACAGCTGGAGCTTGTTAAGGTAATTACACAGGGGAAAGGATAATGTACTGGGAACTCCTCAGAAGAATCTGATTTGTGGTGAGGGGAGAGAGATAAAAGCTCATTTAGGAACGACATGAACATGCTGCGTAGGTAGCTGTTTATCAGTAAATATCTCCACTGAGATTAAGAAAAGCAGTAGCTTAATAAATTAAGTACTTCCTGGTATGGTTACTGTACTGGTAACTCCCCAAAAGAATCTGGATTGTGGTGAGGGAACAGAGAAAAAAGCTCATTTAGGACCGGCACTTACGAAGATGGTAGGCAGCTGTATATCAGGGAGTATCGCTTCTGAGAATAAAAACAGCTGGAGCTTGTTAAGGTAATTACACAGGGGAAAGGATAATGTACTGGGAACTCCTCAGAAGAATCTGATTCGTGGTGAGTGGAGAGAGATAAAAGCTC
Organism: Perognathus longimembris pacificus; assembly: GCF_023159225.1. Classification (NCBI taxonomy): domain Eukaryota; kingdom Metazoa; phylum Chordata; class Mammalia; order Rodentia; family Heteromyidae; genus Perognathus; species Perognathus longimembris. The sequence continues at coordinate 10,086 of NW_025957468.1, forward strand.
ATTTAGGAACGACATGAACATGCTGCATACGTAGCTGTTTATCACTAAATATCTCCACTGAGATTAAGAAAAGCAGTAGCTTAATAAATTAAGTACTTCCTGGTATGGTTACTGTACTGGTAACTCCCCAAAAGAATGTGGATTGTGGTGAGGGAACAGAGAATAAAGCTCATTTAGGACCTGCACTTAGGAAGGGGGTAAGCAGCTGTATATCAGGGAGTAAACCTTCTGAGAATAAAAACAGCTGGAGCTTGTTAAGGTAATTACACAGGGGAAAGGATAATGTACTGGGAACTACTCAGAAGAATCTGATTTGTGGTGTGGGGAGAGAGATAAAAGCTCATTTAGGAACGACATGAACATGCTGCGTAGGTAGCTGTTTATCAGTAAATATCTCCACTGAGATTAAGAAAAGCAGTAGCTTAATAAATTAAGTACGTCCTGGTATGGTTACTGTACTGGTAACTCCCCAAAAGAATCTGGATTGTGGTGAGGGAACAGAGAAAAAAGCTCATTTAGGATTTGCACTTACGAAGGGGGTAGGCAGCAGTATATCAGGGAGTAAACCTTCTGAGAATAAAAACAGCTGGAGCTTGTTAAGGTAATTACACAGGGGAAAGGATAATGTACTGGGAACTCCTCAGAAGAATCTGATTTGTGGTGAGGGGAGAGAGATAAAAGCTCATTTAGGAACGACATGAACATGCTGCGTAGGTAGCTGTTTATCAGTAAATATCTCCACTGAGATTAAGAAAAGCAGTAACTTAATAAATTAAGTACTTCCTGGTATGGTTACTCTACTGGTAACTCCCCAAAAGAATCTGGATTGTGGTGAGGGAACAGAGAAAAAAGCTCATTTAGGACCTGCACTTACGAAGGGGGTAGGCAGCTGTATATCAGGGAGTAAACCTTCTGAGAATAAAAACAGCTGGAGCTTGTTAAGGTAATTACACAGGGGAAAGGATAATGTACTGGGAACTCCTCAGAAGAATCTGATTTGTGGTGAGTGTAGAGAGATAAAAGCTCATTTAGGAACGACATTAACATGCTGCGTAGGTAGCTGTTTATCAGTAAATATCTCCACTGAGATTAAGAAAAGCAGTAGCTTAATAAATTAAGTACTTCCTGGTATGGTTACTGTACTGGTAACTCCCCAAAAGAATCTGGATTGTGGTGAGGGAACAGAGAAAAAAGCTCATTTAGGACCTGCACTTACGAAGGGGGTAGGCAGCTGTATATCAGGGAGTAACCCTTCGGAGAATAAAAAGAGCTGGAGCTTGTTAAGGTAATTACACAGGGGAAAGGATAATGTACTGGGAACTCCTCAGAAGAATCTGATTTGTGGTGAGGGGAGAGAGATAAAAGCTCATTTAGGAACGACATGAACATGCTGCGTAGGTAGCTGTTTATCAGTAAATATCTAGACTGAGATTAAGAAAAGCAGTAGCTTAATAAATTAAGTACTTCATGGTATGGTTACTGTACTGGTAACTCCCCAAAAGAATCTGCATTGTGGTGAGGGAACAGAGAAAAAAGCTCATTTAGGACCTGCACTTACGAAGATGGTAGGCAGCTGTATATCAGGGAGTAAACCTTCTGAGAATAAAAACAGCTGGAGCTAGTTAAGGTAATTACACAGGGGAAAGGATAATGTACTGGGAAGACCTCAGAAGAATCTGATTTGTGGTGAGGGGAGAGAGATAAAAGCTCATTTAGGAACGACATGAACATGCTGCGTAGGTAGCTGTTTATCAGTAAATATCTCCACTGAGATTAAGAAAAGCAGTAGCTTAATAAATTAAGTACTTCCTGGTATGGATACTGTACTGGTAACTCCCCAAAACAATCTGGATTGTGGTGAGGGAACAGAGAAAAAAGCTCATTTAGGACCTGCACTTACGAAGGGGGTAGGCAGCTGTATATCAGGGAGTAAACCTTCTGAGAATAAAAACAGCTGGAGCTTGTTAAGGTAATTACACAGGGGAAAGGATAATGTACTGGGAACTCCTCAGAAGAATCTGATTTGTGGTGAGGGGAGAGAGATAAAAGCTCATTTAGGAACGACATTAACATGCTGCGTAGGCAGCTGCATATGAGGGAGTATCCCTTCTGGGAATAAAAACAGCTGGAGCTTGTTAAGGTAGTTACACAGGGGAAAGGATAATGTACTTGGAACTCCTCAGAAGAATCTGATTTGTGGTGAGGGTAGAGAGATAAAAGCTCATTTAGGAACGACATGAACATGCTGCGTAGGTAGCTGTTTTTCAATAAATATCTGCACTGAGATTAAGAAAAGCAGTAGCTTATTAAATTAAGTACTTCCTGGTATGGTTACTGTACTGGTAACTCCCCAAAAGAATCTGGATTGTGGTGAGGGAACAGAGAAAAAGCTCATTTTGGACCTGTACTTACGCAGGGGGTAGACATCTGTATATCAGGGAGTAAACCTACTGAGAATAAAAACAGCTGGAGGTTGTTAAGGTAATTACACAGGAGAAAGGATAATGTACTGGGAACTCCTCAGAAGAATCTGATTTGTGGTGAGGGGAGAGAGATAAAAGCTCATTTAGGAACGACATGAACATGCTGCGTTGGTAGCTTTTTTATCAGTAAATATCTCCACTGAGATTAAGAAAAGCAGTAGCTTAATAAATTAATTACTTTCTGGTATGGATACTGTACTGGTAACTCCTCAAAAGAATCTGGATTGTGGTGAGGAAACAGAGAAAAAAGCTCATTTAGGACCTGCACTTTCGAAGGGGGTAGGTTCTGAATATCAGGGAGTAAACCTTCTGAGAATAAAAACAGCTGGAGCTTGTTAAGGTAATTACACAGGGGAACGGATAATGTACTGGGAACTCCTCAGAAGAATCTGATTTGTGGTGAGGGGAGAGAGATAAAAGCTCATTTAGGAACGACATGAACATGATGCGTAGGTAGCTGTTTATGAGTAAATATCTCCACTGAGATTAAGAAAAGCAGTAGCTTAATAAATTAAGTACTTCCTGGGATGGTTACTGTACTGGTAACTCCCCAAAAGAATGTGGATTGTGGTGAGGGAACAGAGAAAAAAGCTCATTTAGGACCTGCACTTACGAAGGTGGTAGGCAGCTGTATATAGGGAGTAAACCTTCTGAGAATAAAAACAGCTGGAGCTTGTGAAGGTAATTACACAGGGGAAAGGATAATGTACGGGGAACTCCTCAGAAGAATCTGATTTGTGGTGAAGGGAGAGAGATAAAAGCTCATTTAGGAACGACATGAACATGCTGGGTAGGTAGCTGTTTATCAGTAAATATCTCCACTGAGATTAAGAAAAGCAGTAGCTTAATAAATTAAGTACTTCCTTGTATGGATACTGTACTGGTAACTCCCCAAAAGAATCTGGATTGTCGTGAGGGAACAGAGTAAAAAGCTCATTTAGGACCTGCACTTACGAAGGGGGTAGGCAGCTGTATATCAGGGAGTAAACCTTCTGAGAATAAAAACAGCTGGAGCTTGTTAAGGTAATTACACAGGGGAAAGGATAATGTACTGGGAACTCCTCAGAAGAATCTGATTTGTGGTGAGGGGAGAGAGATATAAGCTCATTTAGGAACGACATGAACATGTTGGGTAGGTAGCTGTTTATCATTAAATATCTCTACTGAGATTAAGAAAAGCAGTAGCTTAATAAATTAAGTACTTCCTGGTATGGTTACTGTACTGGTAACTCCCCAAAAGAATCTGGATTGTGGTGAGGGAACAGAGAAAAAAGCTCATTTAGGACCTGCACTTACGAAGGGGGTAGGCAGCTGTATATCAGGGAGTAAACTTTCTGAGAGTAAAAACAGCTGGAGCTTGTTAAGGTAATTACACAGGGGAAAGGATAATGTACTGGGAACTCCTCAGAAGAATCTGATTTGTGGTGAGGGGAGAGAGATAAAAGCTCATTTAGGAACGACATGAACATGCTGCGTAGGTAGCTGTTTATCAGTAAATATCTCCACTGAGATTAAGAAAAGCAGTAGCTTAATAAATTAAGTACTTCCTGGTATGGTTACTGTACTGGTAACTCCCCAAAAGAATCTGGATTGTGGTGAGGGAACAGAGAAAAAAGCTCATTTAGGACCGGCACTTACGAAGATGGTAGGCAGCTGTATATCAGGGAGTATCGCTTCTGAGAATAAAAACAGCTGGAGCTTGTTAAGGTAATTACACAGGGGAAAGGATAATGTACTGGGAACTCCTCAGAAGAATCTGATTCGTGGTGAGTGGAGAGAGATAAAAGCTCATTTAGGAACGACATGAACATGCTGCATACGTAGCTGTTTATCACTAAATATCTCCACTGAGATTAAGAAAAGCAGTAGCTTAATAAATTAAGTACTTCCTGGTATGGTTACTGTACTGGTAACTCCCCAAAAGAATGTGGATTGTGGTGAGGGAACAGAGAATAAAGCTCATTTAGGACCTGCACTTACGAAGGGGGTAAGCAGCTGTATATCAGGGAGTAAACCTTCTGAGAATAAAAACAGCTGGAGCTTGTTAAGGTAATTACACAGGGGAAAGGATAATGTACTGGGAACTACTCAGAAGAATCTGATTTGTGGTGTGGGGAGAGAGATAAAAGCTCATTTAGGAACGACATGAACATGCTGCGTAGGTAGCTGTTTATCAGTAAATATCTCCACTGAGATTAAGAAAAGCAGTAGCTTAATAAATTAAGTACTTCCTGGTATGGTTACTGTACTGGTAACTCCCCAAAAGAATCTGGATTGTGGTGAGGGAACAGAGAAAAAAGCTCATTTAGGACCTGCACTTAGGAAGGGGGTAGGCAGCTGTATATCAGGGAGTAACCCTTCGGAGAATAAAAAGAGCTGGAGCTTGTTAAGGTAATTACACAGGGGAAAGGATAATGTACTGGGAACTCCTCAGAAGAATCTGATTTGTGGTGAGGGGAGAGAGATAAAAGCTCATTTAGGAACGACATGAACATGCTGCGTAGGTAGCTGTTTATCAGTAAATATCTAGACTGAGATTAAGAAAAGCAGTAGCTTAATAAATTAAGTACTTCCTGGTATGGTTACTGTACTGGTAACTCCCCAAAAGAATCTGCATTGTGGTGAGGGAACAGAGAAAAAAGCTCATTTAGGACCTGCACTTACGAAGATGGTAGGCAGCTGTATATCAGGGAGTAAACCTTCTGAGAATAAAAACAGCTGGAGCTAGTTAAGGTAATTACACAGGGGAAAGGATAATGTACTGGGAAGACCTCAGAAGAATCTGATTTGTGGTGAGGGGAGAGAGATAAAAGCTCATTTAGGAACGACATGAACATGCTGCGTAGGTAGCTGTTTATCAGTAAATATCTCCACTGAGATTAAGAAAAGCAGTAACTTAATAAATTAAGTACTTCCTGGTATGGTTACTCTACTGGTAACTCCCCAAAAGAATCTGGATTGTGGTGAGGGAACAGAGAAAAAAGCTCATTTAGGACCTGCACTTACGAAGGGGGTAGGCAGCTGTATATCAGGGAGTAAACCTTCTGAGAATAAAAACAGCTGGAGCTTGTTAAGGTAATTACACAGGGGAAAGGATAATGTACTGGGAACTCCTCAGAAGAATCTGATTTGTGGTGAGTGTAGAGAGATAAAAGCTCATTTAGGAACGACATTAACATGCTGCGTAGGTAGCTGTTTATCAGTAAATATCTCCACTGAGATTAAGAAAAGCAGTAGCTTAATAAATTAAGTACTTCCTGGTATGGTTACTGTACTGGTAACTCCCCAAAAGAATCTGGATTGTGGTGAGGGAACAGAGAAAAAAGCTCATTTAGGACCTGCACTTACGAAGGGGGTAGGCAGCTGTATATCAGGGAGTAACCCTTCGGAGAATAAAAAGAGCTGGAGCTTGTTAAGGTAATTACACAGGGGAAAGGATAATGTACTGGGAACTCCTCAGAAGAATCTGATTTGTGGTGAGGGGAGAGAGATAAAAGCTCATTTAGGAACGACATGAACATGCTGCGTAGGTAGCTGTTTATCAGTAAATATCTAGACTGAGATTAAGAAAAGCAGTAGCTTAATAAATTAAGTACTTCATGGTATGGTTACTGTACTGGTAACTCCCCAAAAGAATCTGCATTGTGGTGAGGGAACAGAGAAAAAAGCTCATTTAGGACCTGCACTTACGAAGATGGTAGGCAGCTGTATATCAGGGAGTAAACCTTCTGAGAATAAAAACAGCTGGAGCTAGTTAAGGTAATTACACAGGGGAAAGGATAATGTACTGGGAAGACCTCAGAAGAATCTGATTTGTGGTGAGGGGAGAGAGATAAAAGCTCATTTAGGAACGACATGAACATGCTGCGTAGGTAGCTGTTTATCAGTAAATATCTCCACTGAGATTAAGAAAAGCAGTAGCTTAATAAATTAAGTACTTCCTGGTATGGATACTGTACTGGTAACTCCCCAAAACAATCTGGATTGTGGTGAGGGAACAGAGAAAAAAGCTCATTTAGGACCTGCACTTACGAAGGGGGTAGGCAGCTGTATATCAGGGAGTAAACCTTCTGAGAATAAAAACAGCTGGAGCTTGTTAAGGTAATTACACAGGGGAAAGGATAATGTACTGGGAACTCCTCAGAAGAATCTGATTTGTGGTGAGGGGAGAGAGATAAAAGCTCATTTAGGAACGACATTAACATGCTGCGTAGGCAGCTGCATATGAGGGAGTATCCCTTCTGGGAATAAAAACAGCTGGAGCTTGTTAAGGTAGTTACACAGGGGAAAGGATAATGTACTTGGAACTCCTCAGAAGAATCTGATTTGTGGTGAGGGTAGAGAGATAAAAGCTCATTTAGGAACGACATGAACATGCTGCGTAGGTAGCTGTTTTTCAATAAATATCTGCACTGAGATTAAGAAAAGCAGTAGCTTATTAAATTAAGTACTTCCTGGTATGGTTACTGTACTGGTAACTCCCCAAAAGAATCTGGATTGTGGTGAGGGAACAGAGAAAAAGCTCATTTTGGACCTGTACTTACGCAGGGGGTAGACATCTGTATATCAGGGAGTAAACCTACTGAGAATAAAAACAGCTGGAGGTTGTTAAGGTAATTACACAGGAGAAAGGATAATGTACTGGGAACTCCTCAGAAGAATCTGATTTGTGGTGAGGGGAGAGAGATAAAAGCTCATTTAGGAACGACATGAACATGCTGCGTTGGTAGCTTTTTTATCAGTAAATATCTCCACTGAGATTAAGAAAAGCAGTAGCTTAATAAATTAATTACTTTCTGGTATGGATACTGTACTGGTAACTCCTCAAAAGAATCTGGATTGTGGTGAAGAAACAGAGAAAAAATCTCATTTAGGACCTGCACTTTCGAAGGGGGTAGGTTCTGAATATCAGGGAGTAAACCTTCTGAGAATAAAAACAGCTGGAGCTTGTTAAGGTAATTACACAGGGGAACGGATAATGTACTGGGAACTCCTCAGAAGAATCTGATTTGTGGTGAGGGGAGAGAGATAAAAGCTCATTTAGGAACGACATGAACATGATGCGTAGGTAGCTGTTTATGAGTAAATATCTCCACTGAGATTAAGAAAAGCAGTAGCTTAATAAATTAAGTACTTCCTGGGATGGTTACTGTACTGGTAACTCCCCAAAAGAATGTGGATTGTGGTGAGGGAACAGAGAAAAAAGCTCATTTAGGACCTGCACTTACGAAGGTGGTAGGCAGCTGTATATAGGGAGTAAACCTTCTGAGAATAAAAACAGCTGGAGCTTGTTAAGGTAATTACACAGGGGAAAGGATAATGTACGGGGAACTCCTCAGAAGAATCTGATTTGTGGTGAAGGGAGAGAGATAAAAGCTCATTTAGGAACGACATGAACATGCTGGGTAGGTAGCTGTTTATCAGTAAATATCTCCACTGAGATTAAGAAAAGCAGTAGCTTAATAAATTAAGTACTTCCTTGTATGGATACTGTACTGGTAACTCCCCAAAAGAATCTGGATTGTCGTGAGGGAACAGAGTAAAAAGCTCATTTAGGACCTGCACTTACGAAGGGGGTAGGCAGCTGTATATCAGGGAGTAAACCTTCTGAGAATAAAAACAGCTGGAGCTTGTTAAGGTAATTACACAGGGGAAAGGATAATGTACTGGGAACTCCTCAGAAGAATCTGATTTGTGGTGAGGGGAGAGAGATATAAGCTCATTTAGGAACGACATGAACATGTTGGGTAGGTAGCTGTTTATCATTAAATATCTCTACTGAGATTAAGAAAAGCAGTAGCTTAATAAATTAAGTACTTCCTGGTATGGTTACTGTACTGGTAACTCCCCAAAAGAATCTGGATTGTGGTGAGGGAACAGAGAAAAAAGCTCATTTAGGACCGGCACTTACGAAGATGGTAGGCAGCTGTATATCAGGGAGTATCGCTTCTGAGAATAAAAACAGCTGGAGCTTGTTAAGGTAATTACACAGGGGAAAGGATAATGTACTGGGAACTCCTCAGAAGAATCTGATTCGTGGTGAGTGGAGAGAGATAAAAGCTCATTTAGGAACGACATGAACATGCTGCATACGTAGCTGTTTATCACTAAATATCTCCACTGAGATTAAGAAAAGCAGTAGCTTAATAAATTAAGTACTTCCTGGTATGGTTACTGTACTGGTAACTCCCCAAAAGAATGTGGATTGTGGTGAGGGAACAGAGAATAAAGCTCATTTAGGACCTGCACTTACGAAGGGGGTAAGCAGCTGTATATCAGGGAGTAAACCTTCTGAGAATAAAAACAGCTGGAGCTTGTTAAGGTAATTACACAGGGGAAAGGATAATGTACTGGGAACTACTCAGAAGAATCTGATTTGTGGTGTGGGGAGAGAGATAAAAGCTCATTTAGGAACGACATGAACATGCTGCGTAGGTAGCTGTTTATCAGTAAATATCTCCACTGAGATTAAGAAAAGCAGTAGCTTAATAAATTAAGTACTTCCTGGTATGGTTACTGTACTGGTAACTCCCCAAAAGAATCTGGATTGTGGTGAGGGAACAGAGAAAAAAGCTCATTTAGGACCTGCACTTAGGAAGGGGGTAGGCAGCTGTATATCAGGGAGTAACCCTTCGGAGAATAAAAAGAGCTGGAGCTTGTTAAGGTAATTACACAGGGGAAAGGATAATGTACTGGGAACTCCTCAGAAGAATCTGATTTGTGGTGAGGGGAGAGAGATAAAAGCTCATTTAGGAACGACATGAACATGCTGCGTAGGTAGCTGTTTATCAGTAAATATCTAGACTGAGATTAAGAAAAGCAGTAGCTTAATAAATTAAGTACTTCCTGGTATGGTTACTGTACTGGTAACTCCCCAAAAGAATCTGCATTGTGGTGAGGGAACAGAGAAAAAAGCTCATTTAGGACCTGCACTTACGAAGATGGTAGGCAGCTGTATATCAGGGAGTAAACCTTCTGAGAATAAAAACAGCTGGAGCTAGTTAAGGTAATTACACAGGGGAAAGGATAATGTACTGGGAAGACCTCAGAAGAATCTGATTTGTGGTGAGGGGAGAGAGATAAAAGCTCATTTAGGAACGACATGAACATGCTGCGTAGGTAGCTGTTTATCAGTAAATATCTCCACTGAGATTAAGAAAAGCAGTAGCTTAATAAATTAAGTACTTCCTGGTATGGATACTGTACTGGTAACTCCCCAAAAGAATCTGGATTGTGGTGAGGGAACAGAGAAAAAAGCTCATTTAGGAACGACATGAACATGCTGCGTAGGTAGCTGTTTATCATTAAATATCTACACTGAGATTAAGAAAAGCAGTAGCTTAATAAATTAAGTACTTCCTGGTACGGTTACTGTACTGGTAACTCCCCAAAAGAATCTGGATTGTGGTGAGGGAACAGAGAAAAAAGCTCATTTAGGACCTGCACTTACGAAGGGAGTATGCAGCTGTATATCAGGGAGTAAACCTTCTGAGAATAAAAACAGCTGGAGCTTGTTAAGGTAATTACACAGGGGAAAGGATAATGTACTGGGAACTCCTCAGAAGAATCTGATTTGTGGTGAGGGGAAGGGATAAAAGCTCATTTAGGAACGACATGGACATGCTGCGAGGGTAGCTGTTTATGAGTAAATATCTCCACTGAGATTAAGAAAAGCAGTCGCTTAATAAATTACGTACTTCCTGGTACGGTTACTGTACTGGTAACTCCCCAAAAGAATCTGGATTGTAGTGAGGGAACAGAGAAAAAAGCTCATTTAGGACTTGCGCTTACGAAGGGGGTAGGCAGTTGTAGATCAGGGAGTAAACCTTCTGAGAATAAAAACAGCTGGAGCTTGTTAAGGTAATTACACAGGGGAAAGGATAATGTACTGGGAACTGCTCAGAAGAATCTGATTTGTGGTGAGGGGAGAGAGATAAGAGCTCATTCAGGAACGACATGAACATGCTGCGTAGGTAGCTGTTTATCAGTAAATATCTCCACTGAGATTAAGAAAAGCAGTAGCTTAATAAATTAAGTACTTCCTGGTATGGTTACTGTACTGGTAACTCCCGAAAAGAATCTGGATTGTGGTGAGGGAACAGAGAAAAAAGCTCATTTAGGACCTGCACTTACGAAGGGGGTAGGCAGCTGTATATCAGGGAGTAAACCTTCTGAGAATAAAAACAGCTGGAGCTTGTTAAGATAATTACACAGGGTAAAGGATAATGTACTGGGAACTCCTCAGAAGAATCTGATTTGTGGTGAGGGGAGAGAGATAAAAGCTCATTTAGGAACGACATGAACATGCTGCCTAGGTAGCTGTTTATCAGTAAATATCTCCACTGAGATTAAGAAAAGCAGTAGCTTAATAAATTAAGTACTTCCTGGTATGGTTACTGTACTGGTAACTCCCAAAAAGAATCTGGATTGTGGTGAGGGAACAGAGAAAAAAGGTCATTTAGGACCTGCTCTTACGAAGGGGGTAGGCAGCTGTATATCAGGGAGTAAACCTTCTGAGAATAAAAACAGCTGGAGCTTGTTAAGGTAATTACACAGGGGAAAGGATAATGTACTGGGAACTCCTCAGAAGAATCTGATTTGTGGTGAGGGGAGAGAGATAAAAGCTCATTTAAGAACGACATGAACATGCTGCGTACATAGCGGTTTATCAGTAAATATCTCCACTGAGACTAAGAAAAGCAGTAGCTTAATAAATTAAGTACTTCCTGGTATGGTTACTGTACTGGTAACTCCCCAAAAGAATCTGCATTGTGGTGAGGGAACAGAGAAAAAAGCTCATTTAGGACCTGCACTTACGAAGGGGGCAGGGAGCTGTATATCAGGGAGTAAACCTTCTGAGAATAAAAACAGCTGGATCTTGTTAAGGTAATTACACAGGGGAAAGGATAATGTACTGGGAACTCCTCAGAAGAATCTGATTTGTGGTGAGGGGAGAGAGATAAATGCTCATTTAGGATGGACTTGAACATGCTGCATACGCAGCTGTTTATCAGTAAATATCTCCACTGAGATTAAGAAAAGCAGTAGCTTAATAAATTACGTACTTCCTGGTATGGTTACTGTACTGGTAACTCCCAAAAAGAATCTGGATTGTGGTCAGGGAACAGCGAAAAAAGCTCATTTAGGACCTGCCCTTACGAAGGGGGTAGGCAGCTGTATATCAGGGAGTATCGCTTCTGAGAATAAAAACAGCTGGAGTTGTTAAGGTAATTACACAGGGGGAAGGATAATGTACTAGGAACTCCTCAGAAGAATCTGATTTGTGGTGAGGGTAGAGAGATAAAAGCTCATTTAGGAACGACATGAACATGCTGCATACGTAGCTGTTTATCAGTAAATATCTCCATTGAGATTAAGAAAAGCAGTAGCTTAATAAATTAAGTACTTCCTGGTATGGTTACTGTACTGGTAACTCCCCAAAAGAATCTGGATTGTGGTGAGGGAACAGAGAAAAAAGCTCATTTAGGACCTGCACTTACGAAGGGGGTAGGCAGCTGTATATCAGGGAGTAAACCTTCTGAGAATAAAAACAGCTGGAGCTTTACACAGGGGAAAGGATAATGTACTGGGAACTCCTCAGAAGAATCTGATTTGTGGTGAGGGTAGAGAGATAAAAGCTCATTTAGGAACGACATGAACATGCTGCATACGTAGCTGTTTATCAGTAAATATCTCCACTGAGATTAAGAAAAGCAGTAGCTTAATAAATTAAGTACTTCCTGCTATGGATACTGTACTGGTAACTCCCCAAAAGAATCTGGATTGTGGTGACGGAACAGAGAAAAAAGCTCATTTAGGACCTGCAATTACGAAGAGGGTAGGCAGCTGTATATCAGTGAGTAAACCTTCGGAGAATAAAAACAGCTGGAGCTTGTTAAGGTAATTACACAGGGGAAAGGATAATGTACTGGGAACTCCTCAGAAGAATCTGATTTGTGGTGAGGGTAGAGAGATAAAAGCTCATTTAGGAACGACATGAACATGCTGCATACGTAGCTGTCTATCAGTAAATATCTACACTGACATTCCGAAAAGCAGTAGCTTAATAAATTAAGTACTTCCTGCTATGGATACTGTACTGGTAACTCCCCAAAAGAATCTGGATTGTGGTGAGGGAACAGAGAAAAAAGCTCATTTAGGACCTGCACTTACGAAGGGGGTAGGCAGCTGTATATCAGGGAGTAAACCTTCTGAGAATAAAAACAGCTGGAGCTTGTTAAGGTAATTACACAGGGGAAAGGATAATGTACTGGGAACTCCTCAGAAGAATCTGATTTGTGGTGAGGGGAGAGAGATAAAAGCTCATTTAGGAACGACATTAACATGCTGCGTAGGCAGCTGCATATGAGGGAGTATCCCTTCTGGGAATAAAAACAGCTGGAGCTTGTTAAGGTAGTTACACAGGGGAAAGGATAATGTACTTGGAACTCCTCAGAAGAATCTGATTTGTGGTGAGGGTAGAGAGATAAAAGCTCATTTAGGAACGACATGAACATGCTGCGTAGGTAGCTGTTTTTCAATAAATATCTGCACTGAGATTAAGAAAAGCAGTAGCTTATTAAATTAAGTACTTCCTGGTATGGTTACTGTACTGGTAACTCCCCAAAAGAATCTGGATTGTGGTGAGGGAACAGAGAAAAAGCTCATTTTGGACCTGTACTTACGCAGGGGGTAGACATCTGTATATCAGGGAGTAAACCTACTGAGAATAAAAACAGCTGGAGGTTGTTAAGGTAATTACACAGGAGAAAGGATAATGTACTGGGAACTCCTCAGAAGAATCTGATTTGTGGTGAGGGGAGAGAGATAAAAGCTCATTTAGGAACGACATGAACATGCTGCGTTGGTAGCTTTTTTATCAGTAAATATCTCCACTGAGATTAAGAAAAGCAGTAGCTTAATAAATTAATTACTTTCTGGTATGGATACTGTACTGGTAACTCCTCAAAAGAATCTGGATTGTGGTGAGGAAACAGAGAAAAAAGCTCATTTAGGACCTGCACTTTCGAAGGGGGTAGGTTCTGAATATCAGGGAGTAAACCTTCTGAGAATAAAAACAGCTGGAGCTTGTTAAGGTAATTACACAGGGGAACGGATAATGTACTGGGAACTCCTCAGAAGAATCTGATTTGTGGTGAGGGGAGAGAGATAAAAGCTCATTTAGGAACGACATGAACATGATGCGTAGGTAGCTGTTTATGAGTAAATATCTCCACTGAGATTAAGAAAAGCAGTAGCTTAATAAATTAAGTACTTCCTGGGATGGTTACTGTACTGGTAACTCCCCAAAAGAATGTGGATTGTGGTGAGGGAACAGAGAAAAAAGCTCATTTAGGACCTGCACTTACGAAGGTGGTAGGCAGCTGTATATAGGGAGTAAACCTTCTGAGAATAAAAACAGCTGGAGCTTGTTAAGGTAATTACACAGGGGAAAGGATAATGTACGGGGAACTCCTCAGAAGAATCTGATTTGTGGTGAAGGGAGAGAGATAAAAGCTCATTTAGGAACGACATGAACATGCTGGGTAGGTAGCTGTTTATCAGTAAATATCTCCACTGAGATTAAGAAAAGCAGTAGCTTAATAAATTAAGTACTTCCTTGTATGGATACTGTACTGGTAACTCCCCAAAAGAATCTGGATTGTCGTGAGGGAACAGAGTAAAAAGCTCATTTAGGACCTGCACTTACGAAGGGGGTAGGCAGCTGTATATCAGGGAGTAAACCTTCTGAGAATAAAAACAGCTGGAGCTTGTTAAGGTAATTACACAGGGGAAAGGATAATGTACTGGGAACTGCTCAGAAAAATCTGATTTGTGCTGAGGGGAGAGAGATAAAAGCTCATTTAGGAACGACATGAACATGCTGCGTAGGTAGCTGTTTATCAGTAAATATCTCCACTGAGATTAAGAAAAGCAGTAGTTTAATAAATTACGTACTTCCTGGTATGGTTACTGTACTGGTAACTCCCCAAAAGAATCTGGATTGTGGTGAGGGAACAGAGAAAAAAGCTCATTTAGGACCTGCACTTTCGAAGGGGGTAGGCAGCTGTATATCAGGGAGTAAACCTTCTGAGAATAAAAACAGCTGGAGCTTTTTAAGGCAATTACACAGGGGAAAGGATAAAGTACTGGGAACTCCTCAGAAGAATCGGATTTGTGGTGAGGGGAGAGAGATAAAAGGTCATTTTGGAACGACATGAACATGCTGCGTAGGTAGCTGTTTATCAGTAAATATCTCCACTGAGATTAAGAAAAGCAGTAGCTTATTAAATTAAGTACTTCCTGGTATGGTTACTGTACTGGTAACTCGCCAAAAGAATCTGGATTGTGGTGAGGGAACAGAGAAAAAAGCTCATTTAGGACCTGCACTTACGAAGGGGGTAGGCAACTGTATATCAGGGAGTAAACCTTCTGAGAATAAAAACAGCTGGAGCTTGTTAAGGTAATTACACAGGGGAAAGGATAATGTACTGGGAACTCCTCAGAAGAATCTGATTTGTGTTGAGGGGAGAGAGATAAAAGCTCATTTAGGAACGACATGAACATGCTGCGTAGGTAGCTGTTTATCAGTAAATATCTCCACTGAGATTAAGAAAAGCAGTAGCTTAATAAATTAAGACCTTCCTGGTATGGTTACTCTACTGGTAACTCCCCAAAAGAATCTGGATTGTGGTGAGGGAACAGAGAAAAAAGCTCATTTAGGACCTGCACTTACGAAGAGGGTAGGCAGCTGTATATCAGGGAGTAAACCTTCTGAGAATAAAAACAGCTGGAGCTTGTTAAGGTAATTACACAGGGGAAAGGATAATGTACTGGGAACTGCTCAGAAGAATCTGATTTTGGTGAGGGGAGAGAGATAAAAGCTCATTTAGGAACGACATGAACATGCTGCGTAGGTAGCTGTTTATCAGTAAATATCTCCACTGAGATTAAGAAAAGCAGTAGCTTAATAAATTAAGTACTTCCTGGTATGGATACTGTACTGGTAACTCAGCAAACAAATCTGGATTGTGGTGAGGGAACTGAGAAAAAAGTTCATTTAGGACCTGCACTTACGAAGGGGGTAGGCAGCTGTATATCAGGGAGTAAACCTTCTGAGAATAAAAACAGCTGGAGCTTGTTAAGGTAATTACACAGGGGAAAGGATAATGTACTGGGAACTCCTCAGAAGAATCTGATTTGTGGTGAGGGGAGAGAGATAAAAGCTCATTTAGGAACGACATGAACATGCTGCGCAGGTAGCTGTTTATCAGTAAATATCTCCATTGAGATTAAGAAAAGCAGTAGCTTAATAAATTAAGTACTTCCTGGTATGGTGACTGTACTGGTAACTCCCCAAAAGAATCTGGATTGTGGTGAGGGAACAGAGAAAAAAGCTCATATAGGACCTGCACTTACGAAGGGGGTAGGCAGCTGTATATCAAGGAGTAAACCTTCTGAGAATAAAAACAGCTGGAGCTTGTTAAGGTAATTACACAGGGGAAAGGATAATGTACTGGGAACTCCTCAGAAGAATCTGATTTTTGGTGAGGGGAGAGAGATAAAAGCTCATTTAGGAACGACATGAACATGGTGCATAGGTAGCTGTTTATCAGTAAATATCTCCACTGAGATTAAGAAAAGTAGTAGCTTAATAAATTAAGACCTTCCTGGTATGGTTACTCTACTGGTAACTCCCCAAAAGAATCTGGATTGTGGTGAGGGAACAGAGTAAAAACCTCATATATGACCTGCACTTACGAAGGGGGTAGGCAGCTGTATATCAGGGAGTAAACCTTCTGAGAATAAAAACAGCTGGAGCTTGTTAAGGTAATTACACAGGGGAAAGGATAATGTACTGGGAACTGCTCAGAAAAATCTGATTTGTGGTGAGGGGAGAGAGATAAAAGCTCATTTAGGAACGACATGAACATGCTGCGTAGGTAGCTGTTTATCAGTAAATATCTCCACTGAGATTAAGAAAAGCAGTAGTTTAATAAATTACGTACTTCCTGGTATGGTTACTGTACTGGTAACTCCCCAAAAGAATCTGGATTGTGGTGAGGGAACAGAGAAAAAAGCTCATTTAGGACCTGCACTTTCGAAGGGGGTAGGCAGCTGTATATCAGGGAGTAAACCTTCTGAGAATAAAAACAGCTGGAGCTTTTTAAGGCAATTACACAGGGGAAAGGATAAAGTACTGGGAACTCCTCAGAAGAATCGGATTTGTGGTGAGGGGAGAGAGATAAAAGGTCATTTTGGAACGACATGAACATGCTGCGTAGGTAGCTGTTTATCAGTAAATATCTCCACTGAGATTAAGAAAAGCAGTAGCTTATTAAATTAAGTACTTCCTGGTATGGTTACTGTACTGGTAACTCGCCAAAAGAATCTGGATTGTGGTGAGGGAACAGAGAAAAAAGCTCATTTAGGACCTGCACTTACGAAGGGGGTAGGCAGCTGTATATCAGGGAGTAAACCTTCTGAGAATAAAAACAGCTGGAGCTTGTTAAGGTAATTACACAGGGGAAAGGATAATGTACTGGGAACTCCTCAGAAGAATCTGATTTGTGTTGAGGGGAGAGAGATAAAAGCTCATTTAGGAACGACATGAACATGCTGCGTAGGTAGCTGTTTATCAGTAAATATCTCCACTGAGATTAAGAAAAGCAGTAGCTTAATAAATTAAGACCTTCCTGGTATGGTTACTCTACTGGTAACTCCCCAAAAGAATCTGGATTGTGGTGAGGGAACAGAGAAAAAAGCTCATTTAGGACCTGCACTTACGAAGAGGGTAGGCAGCTGTATATCAGGGAGTAAACCTTCTGAGAATAAAAACAGCTGGAGCTTGTTAAGGTAATTACACAGGGGAAAGGATAATGTACTGGGAACTGCTCAGAAGAATCTGATTTGTGGTGAGGGGAGAGAGATAAAAGCTCATTTAGGAACGACATGAACATGCTGCGTAGGTAGCTGTTTATCAGTAAATATCTCCACTGAGATTAAGAAAAGCAGTAGCTTAATAAATTAAGTACTTCCTGGTATGGATACTGTACTGGTAACTCAGCAAACAAATCTGGATTGTGGTGAGGGAACAGAGAAAAAAGTTCATTTAGGACCTGGACTTACGAAGGGGGTAGGCAGCTGTATATCAGGGAGTAAACCTTCTGAGAATAAAAACAGCTGGAGCTTGTTAAGGTAATTACACAGGGGAAAGGATAATGTACTGGGAACTCCTCAGAAGAATCTGATTTGTGGTGAGGGGAGAGAGATAAAAGCTGATTTAGGAACGACATGAACATGCTGCGCAGGTAGCTGTTTATCAGTAAATATCTCCATTGAGATTAAGAAAAGCAGTAGCTTAATAAATTAAGTACTTCCTGGTATGGTGACTGTACTGGTAACTCCCCAAAAGAATCTGGATTGTGGTGAGGGAACAGAGAAAAAAGCTCATATAGGACCTGCACTTACGAAGGGGGTAGGCAGCTGTATATCAGGGAGTAAACCTTCTGAGAATAAAAACAGCTGGAGCTTGTTAAGGTAATTACACAGGGGAAAGGATAATGTACTGGGAACTCCTCAGAAGAATCTGATTTTTGGTGAGGGGAGAGAGATAAAAGCTCATTTAGGAACGACATGAACATGGTGCATAGGTAGCTGTTTATCAGTAAATATCTCCACTGAGATTAAGAAAAGTAGTAGCTTAATAAATTAAGACCTTCCTGGTATGGTTACTCTACTGGTAACTCCCCAAAAGAATCTGGATTGTGGTGAGGGAACAGAGAAAAAAGCTCATTTAGGACCTGCACTTACGAAGAGGGTAGGCAGCTGTATATCAGGGAGTAAACCTTCTGAGAATAAAAACAGCTGGAGCTTGTTAAGGTAATTACACACGGGAAAGGATAATGTACTGGGAACTCCTCAGGAGAATCTGATTTGTGTTGAGGAGAGAGAGATAAAAGCTCATTTAGGAACGACATGAACATGCTGCGTAGGTAGCTGTTTATCAGTAAATATCACCACTGAGATTAAGAACAGCAGTAGCTTAATAAATTAAGTACTTCCTGGTATGGTTACTGTACTGGTAACTCCCCAAAAGAATCTGGATTGTGGTGAGGGAACAAAGAAAAAAGCTCATTTAGGACCTGCACTTACGAAGATGGTAGCCAGCTGTATATCAGGGAGTAAACCTTCTGAGAATAAAAACAGCTGGAGCTTTTTAAGGTAATTACACAGGGGAAAGGATAATGTACTGGGAACTCCTCAGAAGAATCTGATTTGTGGTGAGGGGAGAGAGATAAATGCTCATTTAGGATGGACTTGAACATGCTGCATACGCAGCTGTTTATCAGTAAATATCTCCACTGAGATTAAGAAAAGCAGTATCTTAATAAATTACGTACTTCCTGGTATGGTTACTGTACTGGTAACTCCCAAAAAGAATCGGGATTGTGGTCAGGGAACAGCGAAAAAAGCTCATTTAGGACCTGCCCTTACGAAGGGGGTAGGCAGCTGTATATCAGGGAGTATCGCTTCTGAGAATAAAAACAGCTGGAGTTGTTAAGGTAATTACACAGGGGGAAGGATAATGTACTAGGAACTCCTCAGAAGAATCTGATTTGTGGTGAGGGTAGAGAGATAAAAGCTCATTTAGGAACGACATGAACATGCTGCATACGTAGCTGTTTATCAGTAAATATCTCCACTGAGATTAAGAAAAGCAGTAGCTTAATAAATTAAGTACTTCCTGGTATGGTTACTGTACTGGTAACTCCCCAAAAGAATCTGGATTGTGGTGAGGGAACAGAGAAAAAAGCTCATTTAGGACCTGCACTTACGAAGGGGGGTAGGCAGCTGTATATCAGGGAGTAAACCTTCTGAGAATAAAAACAGCTGGAGCTTGTTAAGGTAATTACACAGGGGAAAGGATAATGTACTGGGAAATCCTCAGAAGAATCTGATTTGTGGTGAGGGGAGAGAGATAAATGCTCATTTAGGATGGACTTGAACATGCTGCATACGCAGCTGTTTATCAGTAAATATCTCCACTGAGATTAAGAAAAGCAGTAGCTTAATAAATTACGTACTTCCTGGTATGGTTACTGTACTGGTAACTCCCAAAAAGAATCTGGATTGTGGTGAGGGAACAGCGAAAAAAGCTCATTTAGGACCTGCCCTTACGAAGGGGGTAGGCAGCTGTATATCAGGGAGTATCGCTTCTGAGAATAAAAACAGCTGGAGTTGTTAAAGTAATTACACAGGGGAAAGGATAATGTACTGGGAACTCCTCAGAAGAATCTGATTTGTGGTGAGGGTAGAGAGATAAAAGCTCATTTAGGAACGACATGAACATGCTACATACGTAGCTGTTTATCAGTAAATATCTCCACTGAGATTAAGAAAAGCAGTAGCTTAATAAATTAAGTACTTCCTGCTATGGATACTGTACTGGTAACTCCCCAAAAGAATCTGGATTGTGGTGAGGGAACAGAGAAAAAAGCTCATTTAGGACCTGCAATTACGAAGAGGGTAGGCAGCTGTATATCAGTGAGTAAACCTTCGGAGAATAAAAACAGCTGGAGCTTGTTAAGGTAATTACACAGGGGAAAGGATAATGTACTGGGAACTCCTCAGAAGAATCTGATTTGTGGTGAGGGTAGAGAGATAAAAGCTCATTTAGGAACGACATGAACATGCTGCATACGTAGCTGTCTATCAGTAAATCTCTACACTGACATTAAGAAAAGCAGTAGCTTAATAAATTAAGTACTTCCTGCTATGGATACTGTACTGGTAACTCCCCAAAAGAATCTGGATTGTGGTGAGGGAACAGAGAAAAAAGCTCATTTAGGACCTGCACTTACGAAGGGGGTAGGCAGCTGTATATCACGGAGTAAACCTTCTGAGAATAAAAACAGCTGGAGCTTGTTAAGGTAATTACACAGGGGAAAGGATAATGTACTGGGAACTCCTCAGAAGAATCTGATTTGTGGTGAGGGGAGAGAGATAAAAGCTCATTTAGGAACGACATTAACATGCTGCGTAGGCAGCTGCATATGAGGGAGTATCCCTTCTGGGAATAAAAACAGCTGGAGCTTGTTAAGGTAATTACACAGGGGAAAGGATAATGTACTTGGAACTCCTCAGAAGAATCTGATTTGTGGTGAGGGTAGAGAGATAAAAGCTCATTTAGGAACGACATGAACATGCTGCGTAGGTAGCTGTTTTTCAATAAATATCTGCACTGAGATTAAGAAAAGCAGTAGCTTATTAAATTAAGTACTTCCTGGTATGGTTACTGTGCTGGTAACTCCCCAAAAGAATCTGGATTGTGGTGAGGGAACAGAGAAAAAGCTCATTTTGGACCTGTACTTACGCAGGGGGTAGACAGCTGTATATCAGGGAGTAAACCTACTGAGAATAAAAACAGCTGGAGCTTGTTAAGGTAATTACACAGGAGAAAGGATAATGTACTGGGAACTCCTCAGAAGAATCTGATTTGTGGTGAGGGTAGAGAGATAAAAGCTCATATAGGAACGACATGAACATGCTGCGTACGTAGCAGTTTATCAGTAAATAACTCCACTGAGATTAAGAAAAGCAGTAGCTTAATAAATTAAGTACTTTCTGGTATGGTTACTGTACTTGTAACTCCCCAAAAGAATCTGGATTGTGGTGAGGGAACAGAGAAAAAAGCTCATTTATTACCTGCAATTACGAAGGGGGTAGGCAGCTGTATATCAGGGAGTAAACCTTCAGAGAATAAAAACAGCTGGAGCATCTTAAGGTAATTACACACGGGAAAGGATAATGTACTGGGAACTCCTCAGAAGAATCTGATTTGTGGTGAAGGTAGAGAGATAAAAGCTCATTTAGGAACGACATGAACATGGTGCATACTTAGCTGTCTATCAGTAAATATCTACACTGAGATTAAGAAAAGCAGTAGCTTAATAAATTAAGTACTTCCTGCTATAGATACTGTACTGCTAACTCCCGAAAAGAATCTGGATTTTGGTGAGGGAACAGAGAAAAAAGCTCATTTAGGACCTGCACTTACGAAGGAGGTAGGCAGCTGTATATCAGGGAGTAAACCTTCTGAGAATAAAAACAGCTGGAGCTTGTTAAGGTAATTACACAGGGGAAAGGATAATGTACTGGGAACTCCTCAGAAGAATCTGATTTGTAGTGAGGGGAGAGAGATAAAAGCTCATTTAGGAACGACATGAACATGCTGCGTAGGTGCTGTTTATCAGTAAATATCTCCACTGAGATTAAGAATAGCAGTAGCTTAATAAATTAAGTACTTCCTGGTATGGTTACTGTACTGGTAACTCCCCAAAAGAATCTGGACTGTGGTGAGCAACAGAGAAAAAAGCTCATTTAGGACCTGCACTTACGAAGGGCGTAGGCAGCTGTATATCAGGGAGTGAACCTTCTGAGAATAAAAACAGCTGGAGCTTGTTAAGGTAATTACACAGGGGAAAGCATAATGTACTGGGAACTCCTCAGAAGAATCTGATTTGTGGTGAGGGGAGAGAGATAAAAGCTGATTTAGGAACGACATGAACATGCTGCGTTGGTAGCTGTTTATCAGTAAATATCTCCACTGAGATTAAGAAAAGCAGTAGCTTAATAAATTATGTACTTCCTGGTATGGTT
>NW_025957469.1:0-32870 GCF_023159225.1 Perognathus longimembris pacificus
TACCCCCCCTTCGTAAGTGCAGGTCCTAAATGAGCTTTTTTCTCTGTTCCCTCCCAACAATCCAGATTCTTTTGGGGAGTTACCAGTACAGTAACCATACCAGGAAGTACTTAATTTATTAAGCTACTGCTTTTCTTAATCTCAGTGGAGATATTTACTGATAAACAGCTACCTACGCAGCATGTTCATGTCGTTCTTAATGAGCATTTATCTCTCTCACCTCACCACAAATCAGATTCTTCTGAGGAGTTCCCAGTACATTATCCTTTCCCCTGTGTAATTACCTTAACAAGCTCCAGCTGTTTTTATTCTCAGAAGGTTTACTCCCTGATATACAGCTGCATACTCCCTTCGTAAGTGCAGGTCCTAAATGAGCTTTTTTCTCTGTTCCCTCACCACAATCCAGATTCTTTTGGGAGTTACCAGTACAGTAACCGTACCAGGAAGTACTTAATTTATTAAGCTACTGCTTTTCTTAATCTCAGTGTAGATATTTAATGATAAACAGCTACCTACGCAGCATGTTCATGTCGTTCCCTAAATGAGCTTTTTTCTCTGTTCCCTCACCACAATCCAGATTCTTTTGGGGAGTTACCAGTACAGTATCCATACCAGGAAGTAATTAATTTATTAAGCTACTGCTTTTCTTAATCTCAGTGGAGATATTTACTGATAAACAGCTACCTACGCAGCATGTTCATGTCGTTCCTAAATGAGCTTTTATCTCTCTCCCCTCACCACAAATCAGATTCTCTGAGGTCTTCCCAGTACATTATCCTTTCCCCTGTGTAATTACCTTAACTAGCTCAGCTGTTTTTATTCTCAGAAGGTTTACTCCCTGATATACAGCTGCCTACCATCTTCGTAAGTGCAGGTCTTAAATGAGCTTTTTTCTCTGTTCCCTCACCACAATGCAGATTCATTTGGGGAGTTACCAGTACAGTAACCATACCAGGAAGTACTTAATTTATTAAGCTACTGCTTTTCTTAATCTCAGTCTAGATATTTACTGATAAACAGCTACCTACGCAGCATGTTCATGTCGTTCCTAAATGAACTTTTATCTCTCTCCCCTCACCACAAATCAGATTCTTCTGAGGAGTTCCCAGTACATTATCCTTTCCCCTGTGTAATTACCTTAACAAGCTCCAGCTCTTTTTATTCTCCGAAGGGTTACTCCCTGATATACAGCTGCCTACCCCCTTCCTAAGTGCAGGTCCTAAATGAGCTTTTTTCTCTGTTCCCTCACCACAATCCAGATTCTTTTGGGGAGTTACCAGTACAGTAACATACCAGGAAGTACTTAATTTATTAAGCTACTGCTTTCTTAATCTCAGTGGAGATATTTACTGATAAACAGCTACCTACGCAGCATGTTAATGTCGTTCCTAAATGAGCTTTTATCTCTCTACCCTCACCACAAATCAGATTCTTCTGAGGAGTTCCCAGTACATTATCCTTTCCCCTGTGTAATTACCTTAACAAGCTCCAGCTGTTTTATTCTCAGAAGGTTTACTCCCTGATATACAGCTGCCTACCCCCTTCGTAAGTGCAGGTCCTAAATGAGCTTTTTTCTCTGTTCCCTCACCACAATCCAGATCTTTTGGGGAGTTACCAGTAGAGTAACCATACCAGGAAGTACTTAATTTATTAAGTTACTGCTTTTCTTAATCTCAGTGGAGATATTTACTGATAAACAGCTACCTACGCAGCATGTTCATGTCGTTCCTAAATGAGCTTTTATCTCTCTCCCCTCACCACAAATCAGATTCTTCTGAGGAGTTCCCAGTACATTATCCTTTCCCCTGTGTAATTAACCTTAACAAGCTCCAGCTGTTTTTATTCTCAGAAGGTTTACTCCCTGATATACTGCTGCCTACCCCCTTCGTAAGTGCAAATCCTAAATGAGCTTTTTTCTCTGTTCCCTCACCACAATCCAGATTCTTTTGGGGAGTTACCAGTACAGTAACCATACGAGGAAGTACTTAATTTATTAAGCTACTGCTTTTCTTAATCTCAGTGGAGATATTTACTGATAAACAGCTACCTACGCAGCATGTTCATGTCGTTCCTAAATGAGCTTTTATCTCTCTCCCCCACACCACAAATCAGATTCTTCAGAGTAGTTCCCAGTACTTTATCCTTTCCCCTGTGTAATTACCTTAACAAGCTCCAGCTGTTTTTATTCTCAGAAGGGTTTACTCCCTGATATACAGCTGCTTACCCCCTTCGTAAGTGCAGGTCCTAAATGAGCTTTATTCTCTGTTCCCTCACCACAATCCACATTCTTTTGGGGAGTTACCAGTACAGTACCATACCAGGAAGTACTTAATTTATTAAGCTACTGCTTTTCTTAATCTCAGTGGAGATATTTAGTGATAAACAGCTACGTATGCAGCATGTTCATGTCGTTCCTAAATGAGCTTTTATCTCTCCACTCACCACGAATCAGATTCTTCTGAGGAGTTCCCAGTACATTATCCTTTCCCCTGAGTAAATACCTTAACAAGCTCCAGCTGTTTTTATTCTCAGAAGCGATACTCCCTGATATACAGCTGCCTACCATCTTCGTAAGTGCCGGTCTTAAATGAGCTTTTTTCTCTGTTCCCTCACCACAATCCAGATTCTTTTGGGGAGTTACCAGTACAGTAACCATACCAGGAAGTACTTAATTTATTAAGCTACTGCTTTTCTTAATCTCAGTGGAGATATTTACTGATAAAGAGCTACCTACGCAGCATGTTCATGTGGTTACTAAATGAGCTTTTATCTCTCTCCCCTCACCACAAATCAGATTCTTCTGAGGAGTTCCCGGTACATTATCCTTTCCCCTGTGTAATTACCTTAGCAAGCTCCAGCTGTTTTTATTCTCAGAAGGTTACTCCCTGATATACAGCTGCCTACCCCCTTCGTAAGTGCAGGTCCTAAATGACCTTTTTCTCTGTTCCCTCACCCCAATCCAGATTCTTTTGGGGAGTTACCAGTGCAGTATCCATACCAGGAAGTACTTAATTATTAAGCTACTGCTTTTCTTATTCTCAGTGGAGATATTTACTGATAAACAGATAAGTATGCAGCATGTTCAGGTCGTTCCTAAATGAGCTTTTATCTCCTCTCCCCTCACCACAAATCAGATTCTTCTGAGGAGTTCCAGTACATTATCCTTTCCCTGTGTATTACCTTAACAAGCTCCAGCTGTTTTTATTCTCAGAAGCGATACTCCTGATATACAGCTGCCTACCCCCTTCGTAAGTGCAGGTCCTAAATGAGCTTTTTTTCGCTGTTCCCTCACCACAATCCAGATTCTTTTTGGAGTTACCAGTACAGTAACCATACAGGAAGTACTTAATTTTTTAGCTACTGCTTTTCTTAATCTCAGTGGAGATATTTACTGATAAACAGCTACCTACGCAGCATGTTCATGTCGTTCCTAAATGAGCTTTTATCTCTCTCCCCTCACCACTAGTCAGATTCTTCTGAGGAGTTCCCAGTACATTATCCTTTCCCCTGTGTAATTACCTTAACAAGCGCCAGCTGTTTTTATTCTCAGAAGGTTTACTCCCTGATATACTGCTGCCTACCCCCTTCGTAAGTGCAGGTCCTAAATGAGCTTTTTTCTCTGTTCCCTCCCAACAATCCAGATTCTTTTGGGGAGTTACCAGTACAGTAACCATACCAGGAAGTACTTAATTTATTAAGCTACTGCTTTTCTTAATCTCAGTGGAGATATTTACTGATAAACAGCTACCTACGCAGCATGTTCATGTCGTTCTTAATGAGCATTTATCTCTCTCACCTCACCACAAATCAGATTCTTCTGAGGAGTTCCCAGTACATTATCCTTTCCCCTGTGTAATTACCTTAACAAGCTCAGCTGTTTTTATTCTCAGAAGGTTTACTCCTGATATACAGCTGCATACTCCCTTCGTAAGTGCAGGTCCTAATGAGCTTTTTCTCTGTTCCCTCACCACAATCCAGATTCTTTTGGGGAGTTACCAGTACAGTAACCGTACCAGGAAGTACTTAATTTATTAAGCTACTGCTTTTCTTAATCTCAGTGTAGATATTTAATGATAAACAGCTACCTACGCAGCATGTTCATGTCGTTCCTAATGAGCTTTTTTCTCTGTTCCCTCACCACAATCCAGATTCTTTTGGGAGTTACCAGTACAGTATCCATACCAGGGAAGTAATAATTTATTAAGCTACTGCTTTTCTTAATCTCAGTGGAGATATTTACTGATAAACAGCTACCTACGCAGCATGTTCATGTCGTTCCTAAATGAGCTTTTATCTCTCTCCCCTCACCACAAATCAGATTCTTCTGAGGTCTTCCCAGTACATTATCCTTTCCCCTGTGTAATTACCTTACTAGCTCCAGCTGTTTTTTATTCTCAGAAGGTTTACTCCCTGATATACAGCTGCCTACCATCTTCGTAAGTGCAGGTCTTAAATGAGCTTTTTTCTCTGTTCCCTCACCACAATGCAGATTCATTTGGGGAGTTACCAGTACAGTAACCATACCAGAAGTACTTAATTTATTAAGCTACTGCTTTTCTTAATCTCAGTCTAGATATTTACTGATAAACAGCTACCTACGCAGCATGTTCATGTCGTTCCTAAATGAACTTTTATCTCTCTCCCCTCACCACAAATCAGATTCTTCTGAGGAGTTCCCAGTACATTATCCTTTCCCCTGTGTAATTACCTTAACAAGCTCCAGCTCTTTTTATTCTCCGAAGGGTTACTCCCTGATATACAGCTGCCTACCCCCTTCCTAAGTGCAGGTCCTAAATGAGCTTTTTTCTCTGTTCCCTCACCACAATCCAGATTCTTTTGGGGAGTTACCAGTACAGTAACCATACCAGGAAGTACTTAATTTATTAAGCTACTGCTTTTCTTAATCTCAGTGGAGATATTTACTGATAAACAGCTACCTACGCAGCATGTTAATGTCGTTCCTAAATGAGCTTTTATCTCTCTACCCTCACCACAAATCAGATTCTT
Organism: Perognathus longimembris pacificus; assembly: GCF_023159225.1. Taxonomy (NCBI): domain Eukaryota; kingdom Metazoa; phylum Chordata; class Mammalia; order Rodentia; family Heteromyidae; genus Perognathus; species Perognathus longimembris. Next base: position 5,008 of record NW_025957469.1, read on the forward strand.
CTGAGGAGTTCCCAGTACATTATCCTTTCCCCTGTGTAATTACCTTAACAAGCTCCAGCTGTTTTTATTCTCAGAAGGTTTACTCCCTGATATACAGCTGCCTACCCCCTTCGTAAGTGCAGGTCCTAAATGAGCTTTTTTTCTCTGTTCCCTCACCACAATCCAGATTCTTTTGGGAGTTACCAGTAGAGTAACCATACCAGGAAGTACTTAATTTATTAAGTTACTGCTTTTCTTAATCTCAGTGGAGATATTTACTGATAAACAGCTACCTACGCAGCATGTTCATGTCGTTCCTAAATGAGCTTTTATCTCTCTCCCCTCACCACAAATCAGATTCTTCTGAGGAGTTCCCAGTACATTATCCTTTCCCCTGTGTAATTACCTTAACAAGCTCCAGCTGTTTTTATTCTCAGAAGGTTTACTCCCTGATATACTGCTGCCTACCCCTTCGTAAGTGCAAATCCTAAATGAGCTTTTTTCTCTGTTCCCTCACCACAATCCAGATTCTTTTGGGAGTTACCAGTACAGTAACCATACGAGGAAGTACTTAATTTATTAAGCTACTGCTTTTCTTAATCTCAGTGGAGATATTTACTGATAAACAGCTACCTACGCAGCATGTTCATGTCGTTCCTAAATGAGCTTTTATCTCTCTCCCCACACCACAAATCAGATCTTCTGAGTAGTTCCCAGTACTTTATCCTTTCCCCTGTGTAATTACCTTAACAAGCTCCAGCTGTTTTTATTCTCAGAAGGTTTACTCCCTGATATACAGCTGCTTACCCCCTTCGTAAGTGCAGGTCCTAAATGAGCTTTATTCTCTGTTCCCTCACCACAATCCACATTCTTTTGGGGAGTTACCAGTACAGTAACCATACCAGGAAGTACTTAATTTATTAAGCTACTGCTTTTCTTAATCTCAGTGGAGATATTTAGTGATAAACAGCTACGTATGCAGCATGTTCATGTCGTTCCTAAATGAGCTTTTATCTCTCTCCACTCACCACGAATCAGATTCTTCTGAGGAGTTCCCAGTACATTATCCTTTCCCCTGAGTAAATACCTTAACAAGCTCCAGCTGTTTTTATTCTCAGAAGCGATACTCCCTGATATACAGCTGCCTACCATCTTCGTAAGTGCCGGTCTTAAATGAGCTTTTTTCTCTGTTCCCTCCACCACAATCCAGATTCTTTTTGGGGAGTTACCAGTACAGTAACCATACCAGGAAGTACTTAATTTATTAAGCTACTGCTTTTCTTAATCTCAGTGGAGATATTTACTGATAAAGAGCTACCTACGCAGCATGTCATGTGGTTACTAAATGAGCTTTTATCTCTCTCCCCCTCACCACAAATCAGATTCTTCTGAGGAGTTCCCGGTACATTATCCTTTCCCCTGTGTAATTACCTTAGCAAGCTCCAGCTGTTTTTATTCTCAGGAAGGTTTACTCCCTGTTATACAGCTGCCTACCCCCTTCGTAAGTGCAGGTCCTAAATGACCTTTTTTCTCTGTTCCCTCACCCCAATCCAGATTCTTTTGGGGAGTTACCAGTGCAGTATCCATACCAGGAAGTACTTAATTTATTAAGCTCTGCTTTTCTTATTCTCAGTGGAGATATTTACTGATAAACAGATAAGTATGCAGCATGTTCATGTCGTTCCTAAATGAGCTTTTATCTCTCTCCCCTCACCACAAATCAGATTCTTCTGAGGAGTTCCCAGTACATTATCCTTCCGCTGTGTAATTACCTTAACAGCTCCAGCTGTTTCTATTCTCAGAAAGTTACTCCCTGATATACAGCTGCCTACCCCCTTCGTAAGTGCAGGTCCTAAATGAGCTTTTTTCTCTGTTCCCTCACCACAATCCAGATTCTTTTCGGGAGTTACCAGTACAGTAACCATACCAGGAAGTACTAAATTTATCAAGCTACTGCTTTTCTTAATCTCAGTGGAGATATTTACTGATAACAGCTACCTACGCAGCATGTTCATGTCGTTCCTAAATGAGTTTATCTCTCTCTCCCCTCACCACAGATCAGATTCTTCTGAGGAGTTCCCAGTACATTATCCTTTCCCCTGTGTAATTACCTTAACAAGCTCCAGCTGTTTTTATTCTCAGAAGGTTGACTCCCTGATATACAGCTGCCTACCCCCTTCGTAAGTGCAGGTCCTAAATGAGCTTTTTTCTCTGTTCCCTCACCACAATCCAGATTCTTTGGGGGAGTTACCAGTACAGTAACCATACCAGGAAGTACTTAATTTATTAAGCTACTGCTTTTCTTTATCTCAGTGGAGATATTTACTGATAAACAGCTACGTACGCAGCATGTTCATGTCGTTCCTAAATGAGCTTTTATCTCTCTCCCCTCACCACAAATCAGATTCTTCTTACGAGTTCCGAGTACATTATCCTTTCCCCTGTGTGATTACCTTAACAAGCTCCAGCTGCTTTTATTCTCAGAAGGTTTACTCCCTGATATACAGCTGCCTAACCCCTTCGTAAGTGCAGGTCCTAAATGAGCTTTTTTCTCTGTTCCCTCACCACAATCCAGATTCTTTTCGGGAGTTACCAGTACAGTAACCATACAAGAAAGTACTTAATTTATTAAGCTACAGCTTTTCTTAATCTCACTGGAGATATTTACTGATAAACTGCTACGTACGCAGCATGTTCATGTCGTTCTTATATGAGCTTTTATCTCTCTTCCCTCACCACAAATCAGATTCTTCTGAGGAGTTCCCAGTACATTATCCTTTCCCCTGTGCAATTACCTAACAAGCACCAGCTGTTTTTATTCTCAGAAGGTTTACTCCCTGATATACAGCTGCCTACCCCCTTCGAAATTGCAGGTCCTAAATGAGCTTTTTTCTCTGTTCCCTCACGACAAACAAGATCTTTTGGAGAGTTACCAGTACAGTATCCATACCAGAAGTACTTAATTTATTAAGCTACTGATTTTCTTAATCTCAGTGGAGATATTTACTGATAAACAGCTACGTATGCAGCATGTTCATGTCGTTCCTAAATGAGCGCTTATCTCTCTACACTCACCACAAATCAGATTCTTCTGAGGAGTTCCCAGTACATTATCCTTTCCCCTGTGTAATTACCTTAACAAGCTCCAGCTGTTTTTATTCTCAGAAGCGATACTCCCTGATATACAGCTGCCTACCCCCTTCGTAAGTGCAGGTCCTAAATGAGCTTTTTTCGCTGTTCCCTCACCACAATCCAGATTCTTTTTGGGAGTTACCAGTACAGTAACCATACCAGGAAGTACTTAATTTTTTAAGCTACTGTTTTTCTTAATCACAGTGGAGATATTTACTGATAAACAGCTACCTACCCAGCATGTTCATGTCGTTCCTAAATGAGCTTTTATCTCTCTCCCCTCACCACTAGTCAGATTCTTCTGAGGAGTTTCCCAGTACATTATCCTTTCCCCTGTGTAATTACCTTAACAAGCTCCAGCTGTTTTTATTCTCAGAAGGTTTACTCCCTGATATACAGCTGCCTACCCCCTTCGTAAGTGCAGGTCCTAAATGAGCTTTTTTCGATGTTCCCTCACCACAATCCAGATGCTTTTGGGGAGTTACCAGTACAGTAACCATACCAGGAAGTACTTAATTTATTAAGCTACTGCTTTTCTTAATCTCAGTGGAGATATTTACTGATAAACAGCTACCTACGCAGCATGTTCATGTCGTTCCTAAATGAGCATTTATCTCTCTCCCTCACACACAAATCAGATTCTTCTGAGGAGTTCCCAGTACATTATCCTTTCCCCTGTGTAATTACCTTAACAAGCTCCAGCTGTTTTTATTCTCCGAAGGTTTACTCCCTGATATACTGTGGCCTACCCCCTTCGTAAGTGCAGGTCCTAAATGAGCTTTTTTCTCTGTTTTCTCACCACAATCCAGATTCTTTTGGGGAGTTACCAGTACAGTAAACCATGCCAGGAAGTAATTAATTTATTAAGCTACTGCTTTTCTTAATCTCAGTGGAGATATTTACTGATAAACAGCTACCTACGCAGCATGTTCATGTCGTTCCTAAATGAGCTTTTATCTCTCTCCCCCTCACCACAAATCAGATTCTTCTGAGGAGTTCCCAGTACATTATCCTTTCCCCTGTGTAATTACCTTAACAAGCTCCAGCTGTTTTTATTCTCAGAAGGTTTACTCCCTGATATACAGCTGCCTACCCACTTCGTAAGTGCAGGTCCTAAATGAGCTTTTTTCTCTGTTCCCACACCACAATCCAGATTTTTTGGGAGTTACCAGTTCAGTAACCATACCAGGAAGTACTTAATTTATTAAGGCTACTGCTTTTCTTAATCTCAGTGGAGATATTTACTGATAAAGAGCTACCTACGCAGCATGTCATGTGGTTACTAAATGAGCTTTTATCTCTCTCCCCTCACCACAAATCAGATTCTTCTGAGGAGTTCCCGGTACATTATCCTTTCCCCTGTGTAATTACCTTAGCAAGCTCCAGCTGTTTTTATTCTCAGAAGGTTTACTCCCTGATATACAGCTGCCTACCCCCTTCGTAAGTGCAGGTCTAAATGACCTTTTTTTCTCTGTTCCCTCACCCCAATCCAGATTCTTTTGGGGAGTTACCAGTACAGTATCCATACCAGGAAGTACTTAATTTATTAAGCTACTGCTTTTCTTATTCTCAGTGGAGATATTTACTGATAAACAGATACGTATGCAGCATGTTCATGTCGTTCCTAAATGAGCTTTTTTCTTTCTCCCCTCACCTCAAATCAGATTCTTCTGAGGGAGTTCCCAGTACATTATCCTTCCGCTGTGTAATTACCTTAACAAGCTCCAGCTGTTTCTATTCTCAGAAAGTTTACTCCCTGATATACAGCTGCCTACCCCCTTCGTAAGTGCAGGTCCTAAATGAGCTTTTTTTCTCTGTTCCCTCACCACAATCCAGATTCTTTTGGGAGTTACCAGTACAGTACCATACCAGGAAGTACTAAATTTATCAAGCTACTGCTTTTCTTAATCTCAGTGGAGATATTTACTGATAAACAGCTACCTACGCAGCATGTTCATGTCGTTCCTAAATGAGTTTTATCTCTCTCACCCTCAACACAGATCAGATCTTCTGAGGAGTTCCCAGTACATTATCCTTTCCCCTGTGTAATTACCTTAACAAGCTCCAGCTGTTTTTATTCTCAGAAGGTTGACTCCCTGATATACAGCTGCCTACCCCCCTTCGTAAGTGCAGTCCTAAATGAGCTTTTTTCTCTGTTCCCTCACCACAATCCAGATTCTTTTCGGGAGTTACCAGTACAGTAACCATACCAGAAAGTACTTAAGTTATTAAGCTACTGCTTTTCTTAATCTCACTGGAGATATTTACTGATAAACTGCTACGTACGCAGCATGTTCATGTCGTTCCTATATGAGCTTTTATCTCTCTCCCCTCACCACAAATCAGATTCTTCTGAGGAGTTCCCAGTACATTATCCTTTCCCCTGTGCAATTACCTTAACAAGCACCAGCTGTTTTTATTCTCAGAAGGTTTACTCCCTGATATACAGCTGCCTACCCCCTTCGAAATTGCAGGTCCTAAATGAGCTTTTTTCTCTGTTCCCTCACCACAAACAAGATTCTTTTGGGGAGTTACCAGTACAGTAACCATACCAGGAAGTAATTAATTTATTAAGCTACTGCTTTTCTTAATCTCAGTGGATATTTACTGATAAACAGCTACGTATGCAGCATGTTCATGTCGTTCCTAAATGAGCTTTTATCTCTCTACACTCACCACAAATCAGATTCTTCTGAGGAGTTCCCAGTACATTATCCTTTCCCCTGTGTAATTACCTTAACAAGCTCCAGCTGTTTTATTCTCAGAAGCGATACTCCCTGATATACAGCTGCCTACCCCCTTCGTAAGTGCAGTCCTAAATGAGCTTTTTTCGCTGTTCCCTCACCACAATCCAGATTCTTTTTGGGAGTTACCAGTACAGTAACCATACCAGGAAGTACTTAATTTTTTAAGCTACTGCTTTTCTTAATCTCAGTGGAGATATTTACTGATAAACAGCTACCTACGCAGCATGTTCATGTCGTTCCTAAATGAGCTTTTATCTCTCTCCCCTCACCACTAGTCAGATTCTTCTGAGGAGTTCCCAGTACATTATCCTTTCCCCTGTGTAATTACCTTAACAAGCGCCAGCTGTTTTTATTCTCAGAAGGTTTACTCCCTGATATACTGCTGCCTACCCCCTTCGTAAGTGCAGGTCCTAAATGAGCTTTTTTCTCTGTTCCGTCCCAACAATCCAGATTCTTCTGGGGAGTTACCAGTACAGTAACCATACCAGGAAGTACTTAATTTATTAAGCTACTGCTTTTCTTAATCTCAGTGGAGATATTTAATGATAAACAGCTACCTACGCAGCATGTTCATGTCGTTCTTAATGAGCATTTATCTCTCTCACCTCACCACAAATCAGATTCTTCTGAGGAGTTCCCAGTACATTATCCTTTCCCCTGTGTAATTACCTTAACAAGCTCCAGCTGTTTTTATTCTCCGAAGGTTTAACCCCTGATATACTGTGGCCTACCCCCTTCGTAAGTGCAGGTCCTAAATGAGCTTTTTTCTCTGTTTTCTCACCACAATCCAGATTCTTTTGGGGAGTTACCAGTACAGTAACCATACCAGGAAGTAATTAATTTATTAAGCTACTGCTTTTCTTAATCTCAGTGGAGATATTTACTGATAAACAGCTACCTACGCAGCATGTTCATGTCGTTCCTAAATGAGCTTTTATCTCTCTCCCCTCACCACAAATCAGATTCTTCTGAGGAGTTCCCAGTACATTATCCTTTCCCCTGTGTAATTACCTTAACAAGCTCCAGCTGTTTTTATTCTCAGAAGGTTTACTCCCTGATATACAGCTGCCTACCCACTTCGTAAGTGCAGGTCCTAAATGAGCTTTTTTCTCTGTTCCCACACCACAATCCAGATTCTTTTGGGGAGTTACCAGTACAGTAACCATACCAGGAAGTACTTAATTTATTAAGCTATTGCTTTTCTTAATCTCAGTGGAGATATTTACTGATAAAGAGCTACCTACGCAGCATGTTCATGTGGTTACTAAATGAGCTTTTATCTCTCTCCCCTCACCACAAATCAGATTCTTCTGAGGAGTTCCCGGTACATTATCCTTTCCCCTGTGTAATTACCTTAGCAAGCTCCAGCTGTTTTTATTCTCAGAAGGTTTACTCCCTGATATACAGCTGCCTACCCCCTTCGTAAGTGCAGGTCCTAAATGACCTTTTTTCTCTGTTCCCTCACCCCAATCCAGATTCTTTTGGGGAGTTACCAGTACAGTATCCATACCAGGAAGTACTTAATTTATTAATCTACTGCTTTTCTTATTCTCAGTGGAGATATTTACTGATAAACTGATACGTATGCAGCATGTTCATGTCGTTCCTAAATGAGCTTTTATATCTCTCCCCTCACCACAAATCAGATTCTTCTGAGGAGTTCCCAGTACATTATCCTTCTGCTGTGTAATTACCTTAACAAGCTCCAGCTGTTTCTATTCTCAGAAAGTTTACTCCCTGCTATACAGCTGCCTACCCCCTTCGTAAGTGCAGGTCCTAAATGAGCTTTTTTCTCTGTTCCCTCACCACAATCCAGATTCTTTTGGGGGAGTTACCAGTACAGTAACCATACCAGGAAGTACTAAATTTATCAAGCTACTGCTTTTCTTAATCTCAGTGGAGATATTTACTGATAAACAGCTACCTACGCAGCATGTTCATGTCGTTCCTAAATGAGTTTTATCTCTCTCCCCTCACCACAGATCAGATTCTTCTGAGGAGTTCCCAGTACATTATCCTTTCCCCTGTGTAATTACCTTAACAAGCTCCAGCTGTTTTTATTCTCAGAAGGTTGACTCCCTGATATACAGCTGCCTACCCCCTTCGTAAGTGCAGGTCCTAAATGAGCTTTTTTCTCTATTCCCTCACCACAATCCAGATTCTTTGGGGGAGTTACCAGTACAGTAACCATACCAGGAAGTACTTAATTTATTAAGCTACTGCTTTTCTTAATCTCAGTGGAGATATTTACTGATAAACAGCTACCTAAGCAGCATGTTCATGTCGTACCTAAATGAGCTTTTATCTCTCTCCCCTCACCACAAATCAGATTCTTCTGAGGAGTACCCAGTACATTATCCTTTCCCCTGTGTAATTACCTTAACAAGCTCCAGCTGTTTTTATTCTCAGAAGGTTTACTCCCTGATATACAGCTGCCTACCCCCTTCGTAAGTGCAGGTCCTAAATGAGCTTTTTTCTCTGTTCCCTCACCACAATCCAGATTCTTTTGGGGAGTTACCAGTACAGTAACCATACCAGGAAGTACTAAATTTATCAAGCTACTGCTTTTCTTAATCTCAGTGGAGATATTTACTGATAAACAGCTACCTACGCAGCATGTTCATGTCGTTCCTAAATGAGTTTTATCTCTCTCCCCTCACCACAAATCAGATTCTTCTGAGGAGTTCCCAGTACATTATCCTTCCCCTGTGTAATTACCTTAACAAGCTCCAGCTGTTTCTATTCTCAGAAAGTTTACTCCCTGATATACAGCTGCCTACCCACTTCGTAAGAGCAGGTCCTAAATGAGCTTTTTTCTCTGTTCCCTCACCACAATCCAGATTCTTTGGGGGAGTTACCAGTACAGTAACCATACCAGGAAGTACTTAATTTATTAAGCTACTGCTTTTCTTAATCTCAGTGGAGATATTTACTGATAAACAGCTACCTACGCAGCATGTTCATGTCGTTCCTAAATGAGCTTTTATCTCTCTCCCCTCACCACTAGTCAGATTCTTCTGAGGAGTTCCCAGTACATTATCCTTTCCCCTGTGTAATTACCTTAACAAGCTCCAGCTGTTTTTATTCTCAGAAGGTTTACCCCCTGATATACAGCTGCCTACCCCCTTCGTAAGTGCAGGTCCTAAATGAGCTTTTTTCTCTGTTCCCTCACCACAATCCAGATTCTTTTGGGGAGTTACCAGTACAGTAACCATACCAGGAAGTACTTAATTTATTAAGCTAATGCTTTTCTTAATCTCAGTGGAGATATTTACTGATAAACAGCTACGTACGCAGCATGTTCATGTCGTTCCTAAATGAGCTTTTATCTCTCTCCCCTCACCACAAATCAGATTCTTCTTACGAGTTCCCAGTACATTATCCTTTCCCCTGTGTGATTACCTTAACCAGCTCCAGCTGCTTTTATTCTCAGAAGGTTTACTCCCTGATATACAGCTGCCTACCCCCTTCGTAAGTGCAGGTCCTAAATGAGCTTTTTTCTCTGTTCCCTCACCACAATCCAGATTCTTTTCGGGAGTTACCAGTACAGTAACCATACCAGAAAGTACTTAATTTATTAAGCTACTGCTTTTCTTAATCTCACTGGAGATATTTACTGATAAACTGCTACGTACGCAGCATGTTCATGTCGTTCCTATATGAGCTTTTATCTCTCTCCCCTCACCAAAAATCAGATTCTTCTGAGGAGTTCCCAGTACATTATCCTTTCCCCTGTGCAATTACCTTAACAAGCACCAGCTGTTTTTATTCTCAGAAGGTTTACTCCCTGATATACAGCTGCCTACCCCCTTCGAAATTGCAGGTCCTAAATGAGCTTTTTTCTCTGTTCCCTCACCACAAACAAGATTCTTTTGGAGAGTTACCAGTACAGTATCCATACCAGGAAGTACTTAATTTATTAAGCTACTGATTTTCTTAATCTCAGTGGAGATATTTACTGATAAACAGCTACGTATGCAGCATGTTCATGTCGTTCCTAAATGAGCTTTTATCTCTCTCCCCTCACCAACAATCAGATTCTTCTGAGGAGTTCCCATTACATTATAATTCCCCCTGTGTAATTACCTTAACAAGCTCCAGATGTTTTTATTCTCAGATGGTTTACTCTTTGATATACTGCTGCCAAGCCTCTTCAAAAGTGCAGGTCCTAAATGAGCTTTCTTCTCTGTGCCCTCACCACAATCCAGATTCTTTTGGGGAGTTACCAGTACAGTAACCATACAAGGAAGTACTTAATTTATTACGCTACTGCTTTTCGTAATCTCATTGGAGATATTTACTTATAAACAGCTACCTACGCAGCATGTTCATGTCGTTCCTAAATGAGATTTTATCTCTCTCCCTTCACCACAAATCAGATTCTTCTGAGGAGTTCCCAGTACATTATCCTTTCCCCTGTGTAATTACCTTAACAAGCTCCAGCTGTTTTTATTCTCAGAAGGTTTACTCCCTGATATACAGCTGCCTAACCCCTTCGTAAGTGCAGGTCCTAAATGAGCTTTTTTCTCTGTTCCCTCACCCCAATCCAGATTCTTTTGGGGAGTTACCAGTACAGTAACCATACCAGGAAGTACTTAATTTATTAAGCTACAGCTTTTCTGAAACTCAGTGGAGATATTTACTGATAAACAGCTACCTACGCAGCATGTTCATGTCGTTCCTAAATGAGCTTTTATCTCTCTCCCCTCACCACAAATCAGATTCTTCTGAGGAGTTCCCAGTACATTATCCTTTACCCTGTGTAATTACCTTAACAAGCTCCAGCTGTTTTTATTCTCAGAAGGTTTACTCCCTGATATACAGCTGCCTACCCCCTTCGTAAGTGCAGGTCATAAATGAGCTTTTTTTCTCTGTTCCCTCACAAGAATCCAGATTCTTTTGGGGAGTTACCAGTACAGTAACCATACCAGGAAGTACTTAATTTATTAAGCTACTGCTTTTCTTAATCTCAGTGGAGATAATTACTGATAAACAGCTACCTACGCAGCATGTTCATGTCGTTCCTAAATGAGCTTTTATCTCTCTCCCCTCAACACAAATCAGATTCTTCTGAGGAGTTCCCAGTACATTATCCTTTCCCCTGTGTAATTACCTTAACAAGCACCAGCTGTTTTTATTCTCAGAAGGTTTACTCCTTGATATACAGCTGCCTAAGCCCTTCGTAAGTGCATGTCCTAAATGAGCTTTGTTCTCGGTTCCCTCACCAAAATCCAGATTCTTTTGGGGAGTTACCAGTACAATAACCATACCAGGAAGTACTTAATTCATTAAGCTACTGCTTTTCTTAATCTCAGTGGAGATATTTACAAATAAACAGCTACCTATGCAGCATGTTCATGTCGTTCCTAAATGAGCTTTTATCTCTCTCCCCTCACCACAAATCAGATTCTTCTGAGGAGTTCCCAGTACATTATCCTTTCCCCTGTGTAATTACCTTAACAACTCCAGCTGGTTTTATTCTCAGAAGGTTTACTCCCTGATATACTTCGGCCTACCCCCTTCGTAAGTGCAGGTCCTAAATGAGCTTTTTTCTCTGTTCCCTCACCACAATCCAGATTATTTTGGGGAGTTTCCAGTACAGTAACCATACCAGGAAGTACTTAATTTATTAAGCTACTGCTTTTCTTAATCTCAGTGGAGATATTTACTGATAAACAGCTACCTACGCAGCATGTTCATGTCCTTCCTAAATGAGCTTTTATCTCTCTCCCCTCAGCACAAATCAGATTCTTCTGAGGAGTTCCCAGTACATTATCCTTTCCCCTGTGTAATTACCTTAACAAGCTCCAGCTGTTTTTATTCTCAGAAGGTTGACTCCCTGATATACAGCTGCCTACCCTCTTCGTAAGTGCAGGTCCTAAATGAGCTTTTTTCTCTGTTCCCTCACCACAATCCAGATTCTTTGGGGAGTTACCAGTACAGTAACCGTACCAGGAAGTACTTAATTTATTAAGCTACTGCTTTTCTTAATCTCAGTGGAGATATTTACTAATAAACAGCTACATACGCAGCATGTTCATGTCGTTCCTAAATGAGCTTTTATCTCTCTCCCCTCACCACAAATCAGATTCTTCTGAGGAGTTCCCAGTACATTATCCTTTCCCCTGTGTAATTACCTTAACAACTCCAGCTGGTTTTATTCTCAGAAGGTTTACTCCCTGATATACTGCGGCCTACCCCCTTCGTAAGTGCAGGTCCTAAATGAGCTTTTTTCTCTGTTCCCTCACCACAATCAAGATTCTTTTGGGGAGTTACCAGTACAGTAACCATACCAGGAAGTACTTAATTTATTAAGCTACTGCTTTTCTTAATCTCAGTGGAGATATTTACTGATAAACAGCTACCTACGCAGCATGTTAATGTCGTTCCTAAATGAGCTTTTATCTCTCTCCCCTCAGCACAAATCAGATTCTTCTGAGGAGTTCCCAGTACATTATCCTTTCCCCTGTGTAATTACCTTAACAAGCTCCAGCTGATTTTATTCTCAGGTTTACTCCCTGATATACAGCTGCCTACCCTCTTCGTAAGTTCAGGTCCTAAATGAGCTTTTTTCTCTGTTCCCTCACAACAATCAAGATTCTTTTGGGGAGTTACCAGTACAGTAACCATACCAGGAAGTACTTCATTTATTAAGCTACTGCTTTTCTTAATCTCAGTGTAGATAATTACTGATAAACAGCTACCTACGCAGCATGTTCATGTCGTTCCTAAATGAGCTTTTATCTCTCTCCCCTCACCACAAATCAGATTCTTCTGAGGAGTTCCCAGTACATTATCCTTTCCCCTGTGTAATTACCTTAACAAGCACCAGCTGTTTTTATTCTCAGAAGGTTTACTCCCTGATATACAGCTGCCTAAGCCCTTCGTAAGTGCATGTCCTAAATGAGCTTTGTTCTCGGTTCCCTCACCAAAATCCAGATTCTTTTGGGGAGTTACCAGTACAATAACCATACCAGGAAGTACTTAATTCATTAAGCTACTGCTTTTCTTAATCTCAGTGGAGATATTTACTAATAAACAGCTACCTATGCAGCATGTTCATGTCGTTCCTAAATGAGCTTTTATCTCTCTCCCCTCACCACAAATCAGATTCTTCTGAGGTCTTCCCAGTACATTATCCATTCCCCTGTGTAATTACCTTAACAAGCTCCAGCTGTTTTTATTCTCAGAAGGTTTACTCCCTGATATACTGCTGCCTACCCCCTTCGTAAGTGCAAATCCTAAATGAGGTTTTTTCTCTGTTCCCTCACCACAATCCAGATTCTTTTGGGGAGGTACCAGTACAGTAACCATACCAGGAAGTACTTAATTTATTAAGCTACTGCTTTTCTTAATCTCAGTGGAGATATTTACTGATAAACAGCTACCTACGCAGCATGTTCATGTCGTTCCTAAATGAGCTTTTATCTCTCTCCCCTAACCACAAATCAGATTCTTCTGAGGAGTTCCCAGTACATTATCCTTTCCCCTTTGTAATTACCTTAAGAAGCTCCAGCTGTTTTTATTCTCAGAACGTTTACTCCCTGATATACAGCTGCCTACCCCCTTCGTAAGTGCTGGTCCTAAATGAGCTTTTTTCTCTGTTCCCTCACCACAATCCAGATTCTTTTGGGGAGTTACCAGTACAGTAACCATACCAGGAAGTACTTAATTTATTAAGCTACTGCTTTTCTTAATCTCAGTGGAGATATTTACTGATAAACACCTACCTACGCAGCATGTTCATGTCGTTCCTAAATGAGCTTTTATCTCTCTCCCCTCACCACAAATCAGATTCTTCTGAGGTCTTCCCAGTACATTATCCTTTCCCCTGTGTAATTACCTTAACAAGCTCCAGCTGTTTTTATTCTCAGAAGGTTTACTCCCTGATATACAGCTGCCTACCCCCTTCGTAAGTGCAGGCCCTAAATGAGCTTTTTTCTCTGTTCCCTCACCACAATCCAGATTCTTTTGGGGAGTTACCAGTAGAGTAACCATACCAGGAAGTACTTAATTTATTAAGCTACTGCTTTTCTTAATCTCAGTGGAGATATTTACTGATAAACAGCTACCTACGCAGCATGTTCATGTCGTTCCTAAATGAGCTTTTATCTCTCTCCCCTCACCACAAATCAGATTCTTCTGAGGAGTTCCCAGTACATTATCCTTTCCCCTGTGTAATTACCTTAACAAGCTCCAGCTGTTTTTATTCTCAGAAGGTTTACTCCCTGATATACAGCTGCCTACCCACTTCGTAAGTGCAGGTCCTAAATGAGCTTTTTTCTCTGTTCCCACACCACAATCCAGATTCTTTTGGGGAGTTACCAGTACAGTAACCATACCAGGAAGTACTTAATTTATTAAGCTATTGCTTTTCTTAATCTCAGTGGAGATATTTACTGATAAAGAGCTACCTACGCAGCATGTTCATGTGGTTACTAAATGAGCTTTTATCTCTCTCCCCTCACCACAAATCAGATTCTTCTGAGGAGTTCCCGGTACATTATCCTTTCCCCTGTGTAATTACCTTAGCAAGCTCCAGCTGTTTTTATTCTCAGAAGGTTTACTCCCTGATATACAGCTGCCTACCCCCTTCGTAAGTGCAGGTCCTAAATGACCTTTTTTCTCTGTTCCCTCACCCCAATCCAGATTCTTTTGGGGAGTTACCAGTACAGTATCCATACCAGGAAGTACTTAATTTATTAATCTACTGCTTTTCTTATTCTCAGTGGAGATATTTACTGATAAACTGATACGTATGCAGCATGTTCATGTCGTTCCTAAATGAGCTTTTATATCTCTCCCCTCACCACAAATCAGATTCTTCTGAGGAGTTCCCAGTACATTATCCTTCTGCTGTGTAATTACCTTAACAAGCTCCAGCTGTTTCTATTCTCAGAAAGTTTACTCCCTGCTATACAGCTGCCTACCCCCTTCGTAAGTGCAGGTCCTAAATGAGCTTTTTTCTCTGTTCCCTCACCACAATCCAGATTCTTTTGGGGAGTTACCAGTACAGTAACCATACCAGGAAGTACTAAATTTATCAAGCTACTGCTTTTCTTAATCTCAGTGGAGATATTTACTGATAAACAGCTACCTACGCAGCATGTTCATGTCGTTCCTAAATGAGTTTTATCTCTCTCCCCTCACCACAGATCAGATTCTTCTGAGGAGTTCCCAGTACATTATCCTTTCCCCTGTGTAATTACCTTAACAAGCTCCAGCTGTTTTTATTCTCAGAAGGTTGACTCCCTGATATACAGCTGCCTACCCCCTTCGTAAGTGCAGGTCCTAAATGAGCTTTTTTCTCTATTCCCTCACCACAATCCAGATTCTTTGGGGGAGTTACCAGTACAGTAACCATACCAGGAAGTACTTAATTTATTAAGCTACTGCTTTTCTTAATCTCAGTGGAGATATTTACTGATAAACAGCTACGTATGCAGCATGTTCATGTCGTACCTAAATGAGCTTTTATCTCTCTCCCCTCACCACAAATCAGATTCTTCTGAGGAGTACCCAGTACATTATCCTTTCCCCTGTGTAATTACCTTAACAAGCTCCAGCTGTTTTTATTCTCAGAAGGTTTACTCCCTGATATACAGCTGCCTACCCCCTTCGTAAGTGCAGGTCCTAAATGAGCTTTTTTCTCTGTTCCCTCACCACAATCCAGATTCTTTTGGGGAGTTACCAGTACAGTAACCATACCAGGAAGTACTAAATTTATCAAGCTACTGCTTTTCTTAATCTCAGTGGAGATATTTACTGATAAACAGCTACCTACGCAGCATGTTCATGTCGTTCCTAAATGAGTTTTATCTCTCTCCCCTCACCACAAATCAGATTCTTCTGAGGAGTTCCCAGTACATTATCCTTCCCCTGTGTAATTACCTTAACAAGCTCCAGCTGTTTCTATTCTCAGAAAGTTTACTCCCTGATATACAGCTGCCTACCCACTTCGTAAGAGCAGGTCCTAAATGAGCTTTTTTCTCTGTTCCCTCACCACAATCCAGATTCTTTGGGGGAGTTACCAGTACAGTAACCATACCAGGAAGTACTTAATTTATTAAGCTACTGCTTTTCTTAATCTCAGTGGAGATATTTACTGATAAACAGCTACCTACGCAGCATGTTCATGTCGTTCCTAAATGAGCTTTTATCTCTCTCCCCTCACCACTAGTCAGATTCTTCTGAGGAGTTCCCAGTACATTATCCTTTCCCCTGTGTAATTACCTTAACAAGCTCCAGCTGTTTTTATTCTCAGAAGGTTTACCCCCTGATATACAGCTGCCTACCCCCTTCGTAAGTGCAGGTCCTAAATGAGCTTTTTTCTCTGTTCCCTCACCACAATCCAGATTCTTTTGGGGAGTTACCAGTACAGTAACCATACCAGGAAGTACTTAATTTATTAAGCTAATGCTTTTCTTAATCTCAGTGGAGATATTTACTGATAAACAGCTACGTACGCAGCATGTTCATGTCGTTCCTAAATGAGCTTTTATCTCTCTCCCCTCACCACAAATCAGATTCTTCTTACGAGTTCCCAGTACATTATCCTTTCCCCTGTGTGATTACCTTAACCAGCTCCAGCTGCTTTTATTCTCAGAAGGTTTACTCCCTGATATACAGCTGCCTACCCCCTTCGTAAGTGCAGGTCCTAAATGAGCTTTTTTCTCTGTTCCCTCACCACAATCCAGATTCTTTTCGGGAGTTACCAGTACAGTAACCATACCAGAAAGTACTTAATTTATTAAGCTACTGCTTTTCTTAATCTCACTGGAGATATTTACTGATAAACTGCTACGTACGCAGCATGTTCATGTCGTTCCTATATGAGCTTTTATCTCTCTCCCCTCACCAAAAATCAGATTCTTCTGAGGAGTTCCCAGTACATTATCCTTTCCCCTGTGCAATTACCTTAACAAGCACCAGCTGTTTTTATTCTCAGAAGGTTTACTCCCTGATATACAGCTGCCTACCCCCTTCGAAATTGCAGGTCCTAAATGAGCTTTTTTCTCTGTTCCCTCACCACAAACAAGATTCTTTTGGAGAGTTACCAGTACAGTATCCATACCAGGAAGTACTTAATTTATTAAGCTACTGATTTTCTTAATCTCAGTGGAGATATTTACTGATAAACAGCTACGTATGCAGCATGTTCATGTCGTTCCTAAATGAGCTTTTATCTCTCTCCCCTCACCAACAATCAGATTCTTCTGAGGAGTTCCCATTACATTATAATTCCCCCTGTGTAATTACCTTAACAAGCTCCAGATGTTTTTATTCTCAGATGGTTTACTCTTTGATATACTGCTGCCAAGCCTCTTCAAAAGTGCAGGTCCTAAATGAGCTTTCTTCTCTGTGCCCTCACCACAATCCAGATTCTTTTGGGGAGTTACCAGTACAGTAACCATACAAGGAAGTACTTAATTTATTACGCTACTGCTTTTCGTAATCTCATTGGAGATATTTACTTATAAACAGCTACCTACGCAGCATGTTCATGTCGTTCCTAAATGAGCTTTTATCTCTCTCCCTTCACCACAAATCAGATTCTTCTGAGGAGTTCCCAGTACATTATCCTTTCCCCTGTGTAATTACCTTAACAAGCTCCAGCTGTTTTTATTCTCAGAAGGTTTACTCCCTGATATACAGCTGCCTAACCCCTTCGTAAGTGCAGGTCCTAAATGAGCTTTTTTCTCTGTTCCCTCACCCCAATCCAGATTCTTTTGGGGAGTTACCAGTACAGTAACCATACCAGGAAGTACTTAATTTATTAAGCTACAGCTTTTCTGAAACTCAGTGGAGATATTTACTGATAAACAGCTACCTACGCAGCATGTTCATGTCGTTCCTAAATGAGCTTTTATCTCTCTCCCCTCACCACAAATCAGATTCTTCTGAGGAGTTCCCAGTACATTATCCTTTACCCTGTGTAATTACCTTAACAAGCTCCAGCTGTTTTTATTCTCAGAAGGTTTACTCCCTGATATACAGCTGCCTACCCCCTTCGTAAGTGCAGGTCATAAATGAGCTTTTTTTCTCTGTTCCCTCACAAGAATCCAGATTCTTTTGGGGAGTTACCAGTACAGTAACCATACCAGGAAGTACTTAATTTATTAAGCTACTGCTTTTCTTAATCTCAGTGGAGATAATTACTGATAAACAGCTACCTACGCAGCATGTTCATGTCGTTCCTAAATGAGCTTTTATCTCTCTCCCCTCAACACAAATCAGATTCTTCTGAGGAGTTCCCAGTACATTATCCTTTCCCCTGTGTAATTACCTTAACAAGCACCAGCTGTTTTTATTCTCAGAAGGTTTACTCCTTGATATACAGCTGCCTAAGCCTTCGTAAGTGCATGTCCTAAATGAGCTTTGTTCTCGGTTCCCTCACCAAAATCCAGATTCTTTTGGGGAGTTACCAGTACAATAACCATACCAGGAAGTACTTAATTCATTAAGCTACTGCTTTTCTTAATCTCAGTGGAGATATTTACAAATAAACAGCTACCTATGCAGCATGTTCATGTCGTTCCTAAATGAGCTTTTATCTCTCTCCCCTCACCACAAATCAGATTCTTCTGAGGAGTTCCCAGTACATTATCCTTTCCCCTGTGTAATTACCTTAACAACTCCAGCTGGTTTTATTCTCAGAAGGTTTACTCCCTGATATACTTCGGCCTACCCCCTTCGTAAGTGCAGGTCCTAAATGAGCTTTTTTCTCTGTTCCCTCACCACAATCCAGATTATTTTGGGGAGTTTCCAGTACAGTAACCATACCAGGAAGTACTTAATTTATTAAGCTACTGCTTTTCTTAATCTCAGTGGAGATATTTACTGATAAACAGCTACCTACGCAGCATGTTCATGTCCTTCCTAAATGAGCTTTTATCTCTCTCCCCTCAGCACAAATCAGATTCTTCTGAGGAGTTCCCAGTACATTATCCTTTCCCCTGTGTAATTACCTTAACAAGCTCCAGCTGTTTTTATTCTCAGAAGGTTGACTCCCTGATATACAGCTGCCTACCCTCTTCGTAAGTGCAGGTCCTAAATGAGCTTTTTTCTCTGTTCCCTCACCACAATCCAGATTCTTTGGGGAGTTACCAGTACAGTAACCGTACCAGGAAGTACTTAATTTATTAAGCTACTGCTTTTCTTAATCTCAGTGGAGATATTTACTAATAAACAGCTACATACGCAGCATGTTCATGTCGTTCCTAAATGAGCTTTTATCTCTCTCCCCTCACCACAAATCAGATTCTTCTGAGGAGTTCCCAGTACATTATCCTTTCCCCTGTGTAATTACCTTAACAACTCCAGCTGGTTTTATTCTCAGAAGGTTTACTCCCTGATATACTGCGGCCTACCCCCTTCGTAAGTGCAGGTCCTAAATGAGCTTTTTTCTCTGTTCCCTCACCACAATCAAGATTCTTTTGGGGAGTTACCAGTACAGTAACCATACCAGGAAGTACTTAATTTATTAAGCTACTGCTTTTCTTAATCTCAGTGGAGATATTTACTGATAAACAGCTACCTACGCAGCATGTTAATGTCGTTCCTAAATGAGCTTTTATCTCTTCCCCTCAGCACAAATCAGATTCTTCTGAGGAGTTCCCAGTACATTATCCTTTCCCCTGTGTAATTACCTTAACAAGCTCCAGCTGATTTTATTCTCAGGTTTACTCCCTGATATACAGCTGCCTACCCTCTTCGTAAGTTCAGGTCCTAAATGAGCTTTTTTCTCTGTTCCCTCACAACAATCAAGATTCTTTTGGGGAGTTACCAGTACAGTAACCATACCAGGAAGTACTTCATTTATTAAGCTACTGCTTTTCTTAATCTCAGTGTAGATAATTACTGATAAACAGCTACCTACGCAGCATGTTCATGTCGTTCCTAAATGAGCTTTTATCTCTCTCCCCTCACCACAAATCAGATTCTTCTGAGGAGTTCCCAGTACATTATCCTTTCCCCTGTGTAATTACCTTAACAAGCTCCAGCTGTTTTTATTCTCAGAAGGTTTACTCCCTGATATACAGCTGCCTAAGCCCTTCGTAAGTGCATGTCCTAAATGAGCTTTGTTCTCGGTTCCCTCACCAAAATCCAGATTCTTTTGGGGAGTTACCAGTACAATAACCATACCAGGAAGTACTTAATTCATTAAGCTACTGCTTTTCTTAATCTCAGTGGAGATATTTACTAATAAACAGCTACCTATGCAGCATGTTCATGTCGTTCCTAAATGAGCTTTTATCTCTCTCCCCTCACCACAAATCAGATTCTTCTGAGGTCTTCCCAGTACATTATCCATTCCCCTGTGTAATTACCTTAACAAGCTCCAGCTGTTTTTATTCTCAGAAGGTTTACTCCCCTGATATACTGCTGCCTACCCCCTTCGTAAGTGCAAATCCTAAATGAGGTTTTTTCTCTGTTCCCTCACCACAATCCAGATTCTTTTGGGGAGGTACCAGTACAGTAACCATACCAGGAAGTACTTAATTTATTAAGCTACTGCTTTTCTTAATCTCAGTGGAGATATTTACTGATAAACAGCTACCTACGCAGCATGTTCATGTCGTTCCTAAATGAGCTTTTATCTCTCTCCCCTAACCACAAATCAGATTCTTCTGAGGAGTTCCCAGTACATTATCCTTTCCCCTTTGTAATTACCTTAAGAAGCTCCAGCTGTTTTTATTCTCAGAACGTTTACTCCCTGATATACAGCTGCCTACCCCCTTCGTAAGTGCTGGTCCTAAATGAGCTTTTTTCTCTGTTCCCCTCACCACAATCCAGATTCTTTTGGGGAGTTACCAGTACAGTAACCATACCAGGAAGTACTTAATTTATTAAGCTACTGCTTTTCTTAATCTCAGTGGAGATATTTACTGATAAACACCTACCTACGCAGCATGTTCATGTCGTTCCTAAATGAGCTTTTATCTCTCTCCCCTCACCACAAATCAGATTCTTCTGAGGTCTTCCCAGTACATTATCCTTTCCCCTGTGTAATTACCTTAACAAGCTCCAGCTGTTTTTATTCTCAGAAGGTTTACTCCCTGATATACAGCTGCCTACCCCCTTCGTAAGTGCAGGCCCTAAATGAGCTTTTTTCTCTGTTCCCTCACCACAATCCAGATTCTTTTGGGGAGTTACCAGTAGAGTAACCATACCAGGAAGTACTTAATTTATTAAGCTACTGCTTTTCTTAATCTCAGTGGAGATATTTACTGATAAACAGCTACCTACGCAGCATGTTCATGTCGTTCCTAAATGAGCTTTTATCTCTCTTCCCTCACCACAAATCAGATTCTTCTGAGGAGTTCCCAGTACATTATCCTTTCCCCTGTGTAATTACCTTAACAAGCTCCAGGTGTTTTTATTCTCAGAAGGTTTACTCCCTGATATACAGCTCCCTACCCCCTTCGTAAGTGCAGGTCTTAAAAGAGATATTTTCTCTGTTCCCTCATCAAAATCCAGATTCTTTTGGGGAGTTACCAGTACAGTAACCTTACCAGGAAGTACTTAATTTATTAAGCTACTGCTTTTCTTAATCTCAGTGGAGATATTTACTGATAAACAGCTACGTATGCAGCATGTTCATGTCGTTCCTAAATGAGCTTTTATCTCTCTCCCCTCACCACAAATCAGATTCTTCTGAGGAGTTCCCAGTACATTATCCTTTCCCCTGTGTAATTACCTTAACAAGCTCCAGCTGTTTTTATTCTCAGAAGGTTTACTCCCTGATATACAGCTGCCTAACCCCTTCGTAAGTGCAGGTCCTAAATGAGCTTTTTTCTCTGTTCCCTCAGCAAATCCTGATTCTTTTGGGGAGTTAACCAGAACAGTAACCATACCAGGAAGTACTTAATTTATTAAGCTACTGCTTTTCTTAATCTCAGTGGAGATATTTACTGATAAGCAGCTACCTACGCAGCATGTTCATGTCGTTCATAAATGAGCTTTTATCTCTCTCCCCTCACCACAAATCAGATTCTTCTGAGGAGTTCCCAGTACATTATCCTTTCCCCTGTGTAATTACGTTAACAAGCTCCAGCTGTTTTTATTCTCAGAAGGTTTACTCCCTGATATACAGATGCCTACCCCCTTCGTAAGTGCAGGTCCTAAATGAGCTTTTTTCTCTGTTCCCTCACCACAATCCAGATTCTTTTGGGGAGTTACCAGTACAGTAACCATACCAGGAAGTACTTCATTTATTAAGCTACTGCTTTTCTTAATCTCAGTGGAGATATTTACTGATAAACAGCTACCTAGGCAGCATGTTCATGTCGTTCATAAATGAGCTTTTATCTCTCTCCCCTCACCACAAATCAGACTGTTCTGAGGAGTTCCCAGTACATTATCCTTTCCCCTGTGGAATTACCTTAAGAAGCTCCAGCTGTTTTTATTCTCAGAAGGTTTACTCCCTGATATACAGCTGCCTACCCCCTTCGTAAGTGCAGGTCCTAAATGAGCTTTTCTCTCTGTTCCCTCACCACAATCCAGATTCTTTTGGGTTGTTACCAGTACAGTAACCATACCAGGAAGTACTTAATTTATTAAGCTACTGCTTTTCTTAATCTCAGTGGAGATATTTACTGATAAACAGCTACCTACGAAGCATGTTCATGTCGTTCCTAAATAAGCTTTTATCTCTCTCCCCTCAGCACAAATCAGATTCTTCTGAGGAGTTCCCAGTACATTATCCTTTCCCCCTGTGTAATTACCTTAACAAGCTCCAGCTGTTTTTATTCTCAGAAGGTTTACTCCCTGATATACCGCTGCCTACCCCCTTCGTAAGTGCAGGTCCTAAATGAGCTTTTTTCTCTGTTCCCTCACCCCAATCCAGATTCTTTTGGGGAGTTACCAGTACAGTATCGATACCAGGAAGTACTTAATTTATTAAGCTACTGCTTTTCTTATTCTCAATGGAGATATTTACTGATAAACAGATACGTATGCAGCATGTTCATGTCGTTCCTAAATGAGTTCAATCTCTCTCCCCTCACCACAAATCAGATTCTTCGGAGGTGTTCCCAGTACATTATCCTTTCCCCTGTGTAATTACCTTAACAAGCTCCAGCAGTTTTTATTCTCAGAAGGTTGACTCCCTGATATACAGCTGCCTACCCCCTTCATAAGTGAAGGTCCTAAATGAGCTTTTTTCTCTGTTCCCTCACCACAATCCAGATTCTTTTGGGGAGTTACCAGTACAGTAACCATACCAGGAAGTACTTCATTTATTAAGCCACTGCTTTTCTTAATCTCAGTGGAGATATTTACTGATAAACAGCTACCTATGCAGCATGTTCATGTCGTTCTTAAATGAACTTTTATCTCTCTCCCCTCACCACAAATCAGATTGTTCTGAGGAGTTCCCAGTATATTATCCTTTCCCCTGTTTAATTACCTTAACAAGCTCCAGCTGTTTTTATTCTCAGAAGGTTTACTCCCTGATATACAGCTGCCTACCCCCTTCGTAAGTGCAGACCCTAAATGAGCTTTTTTCTCTGTTCCCTCACCACAATCCAGGTTATTTTAGGGATGGACCAGTACAGTAATCATACCAGAAGTACTTAATTTATTAAGCTACTTCTTTTCTTAATCTCAGTAGAGATATTTACTGATAAACAGCTACCTACCCAGCATGTTCATGTCGTTCCTAAATGAGGTTTTATCTCTCTCTCCTCACCACAAATCAGATTCTTCTGAGGAGTTCCCAGTACATTATCCTTTCCCCTGTGTAATTACCTTAACAAGCTCCAGCTGTTTTTATTCCAGAAGGGATACTCCCTGATATACAGCTGCCTACCCGCTTCGTAAGTGCAGGTCCTAAATGAGCTTTTTTCTCTGTTCCCTCACCACAATCCAGATTCTTTTGGGGAGTTACCAGTACAGTAACCATACCAGGAAGTACTTAATTTATTAAGCTACTGCTTTTCTTAATCTCAGTGGAGATATTTACTGATAAACAGCTACCTACGCAGCATGTTCATATCGTTCTTAAATGAGCTTTTATCTCTCTCCCCTCACCACAAATCAGATTCTTCTGAGGAGTTCCCAGTACATTATCCTTTCCCCTGTGTAATTATCTTAACAAGCTCCAGCTGTTTTTATCCTCAGAAGGTTTACTCCCTGATATACTGCTGCCTACCCCCTTCGTAAGTGCAGGTCCTAAATGAGCTTTTTTCTCTGTTTCCTCACAACAATCCAGATTCTTTTGGGGAGTTACCAGTACAGTAACCATACCAGGAAGTATTTAATTTATTAAGCTACTGCTTTTCTTAATCTCAGTGCAGATATTTACTGATAAACAGCTACCTACGCAGCATGTTCATGTCGTTCCTAAATGAGCTTTTATCTCTCTCCCCTCACCACAAATCAGATTCTTCTGAGGAGTTCCCACTACATTATCCTTTCCCCTGTGTAATTACCTTAACAACCTCCAGCTGTTTTTATTCCCAGAAGGGATACTCCCTGATATACAGCTGCCTACACAGCATGTTCATGTCGTTCCTAAATGAACTTTTATCTCTCTCCCCTCACCACAAATCAGATTCTTCTGAGGAGTTCCCAGTACATTATCCTTTCCCCTGTCTAATTACCTTAACAAGCTCTAGCTGTTTTTATTCTCAGAAGGTTTACTCCCTGATATACAACTGCCTACCCCCTTCGTAAGTGCAGGTCCTAAATGAGCTTTTTTCGATGTTCCCTCACCACAATCCAGATGCTTTTGGGGAGTTACCAGTACAGTAACCATACCAGGAAGTACTTAATTTATTAAGCTACTGCTTTTCTTAATCTCAGTGGAGATATTTACTGATAAACAGCTACCTACGCAGCATGTTCATGTCGTTCCTAAATGAGCATTTATCTCTCTCCCCTCACCACAAATCAGATTCTTCTGAGGAGTTCCCAGTACATTATCCTTTCCCCTGTGTAATTACCTTAACAAGCTCCAGCTGTTTTTATTCTCCGAAGGTTTACTCCCTGATATACTGTGGCCTACCCCCTTCGTAAGTGCAGGTCCTAAATGAGCTTTTTTCTCTGTTTTCTCACCACAATCCAGATTCTTTTGGGGAGTTACCAGTACAGTAACCATGCCAGGAAGTAATTAATTTATTAAGCTACTGCTTTTCTTAATCTCAGTGGAGATATTTACTGATAAACAGCTACCTACGCAGCATGTTCATGTCGTTCCTAAATGAGCTTTTATCTCTCTCCCCTCACCACAAATCAGATTCTTCTGAGGAGTTCCCAGTACATTATCCTTTCCCCTGTGTAATTACCTTAACAAGCTCCAGCTGTTTTTATTCTCAGAAGGTTTACTCCCTGATATACTGCTGCCTACCCACTTCGTAAGTGCAGGTCCTAAATGAGCTTTTTTCTCTGTTCCCACACCACAATCCAGATTTTTTGGGGAGTTACCAGTACAGTAACCATACCAGGAAGTACTTAATTTATTAAGCTACTGCTTTTCTTAATCTCAGTGGAGATATTTACTGATAAAGAGCTACCTACGCAGCATGTTCATGTGGTTACTAAATGAGCTTTTATCTCTCTCCCCTCACCACAAATCAGATTCTTCTGAGGAGTTCCCGGTACATTATCCTTTCCCCTGTGTAATTACCTTAGCAAGCTCCAGCTGTTTTTATTCTCAGAAGGTTTACTCCCTGATATACAGCTGCCTACCCCCCTTCGTAAGTGCAGGTCCTAAATGACCTTTTTTCTCTGTTCCCTCACCCCAATCCAGATTCTTTTGGGGAGTTACCAGTACAGTATCCATACCAGGAAGTACTTAATTTATTAAGCTACTGCTTTTCTTATTCTCAGTGGAGATATTTACTGATAAACAGATACGTATGCAGCATGTTCATGTCGTTCCTAAATGAGCTTTTATCTCTCTCCCCTCACCTCAAATCAGATTCTTCTGAGGAGTTCCCAGTACATTATCCTTCCGCTGTGTAATTACCTTAACAAGCTCCAGCTGTTTCTATTCTCAGAAAGTTTACTCCCTGATATACAGCTGCCTACCCCCTTCGTAAGTGCAGGTCCTAAATGAGCTTTTTTCTCTGTTCCCTCACCACAATCCAGATTCTTTTGGGGAGTTACCAGTACAGTAACCATACCAGGAAGTACTAAATTTATCAAGCTACTGCTTTTCTTAATCTCAGTGGAGATATTTACTGATAAACAGCTACCTACGCAGCATGTTCATGTCGTTCCTAAATGAGTTTTATCTCTCTCCCCTCAACACAGATCATATTCTTCTGAGGAGTTCCCAGTACATTATCCTTTCCCCTGTGTAATTACCTTAACAAGCTCCAGCTGTTTTTATTCTCAGAAGGTTGACTCCCTGATATACAGCTGCCTACCCCCTTCGTAAGTGCAGGTCCTAAATGAGCTTTTTTCTCTGTTCCCTCACCACAATCCAGATTCTTTTCGGGAGTTACCAGTACAGTAACCATACCAGAAAGTACTTAAGTTATTAAGCTACTGCTTTTCTTAATCTCACTGGAGATATTTACTGATAAACTGCTACGTACGCAGCATGTTCATGTCGTTCCTATATGAGCTTTTATCTCTCTCCCCTCACCACAAATCAGATTCTTCTGAGGAGTTCCCAGTACATTATCCTTTCCCCTGTGCAATTACCTTAACAAGCACCAGCTGTTTTTATTCTCAGAAGGTTTACTCCCTGATATACAGCTGCCTACCCCCTTCGAAATTGCAGGTCCCTAAATGAGCTTTTTTCTCTGTTCCCTCACCACAAACAAGATTCTTTTGGGGAGTTACCAGTACAGTAACCATACCAGGAAGTAATTAATTTATTAAGCTACTGCTTTTCTTAATCTCAGTGGATATTTACTGATAAACAGCTACGTATGCAGCATGTTCATGTCGTTCCTAAATGAGCTTTTTATCTCTCTACACTCACCACAAATCAGATTCTTCTGAGGAGTTCCCAGTACATTATCCTTTCCCCTGTGTAATTACCTTAACAAGCTCCAGCTGTTTTTTATTCTCAGAAGCGATACTCCCTGATATACAGCTGCCTACCCCCTTCGTAAGTGCAGTCCTAAATGAGCTTTTTTCGCTGTTCCCTCACCACAATCCAGATTCTTTTTGGGAGTTACCAGTACAGTAACCATACCAGGAAGTACTTAATTTTTTAAGCTACTGCTTTTCTTAATCTCAGTGGAGATATTTACTGATAAACAGCTACCTACGCAGCATGTTCATGTCGTTCCTAAATGAGCTTTTATCTCTCTCCCCCTCACCACTAGTCAGATTCTTCTGAGGAGTTCCCAGTACATTATCCTTTCCCCTGTGTAATTACCTTAACAAGCGCCAGCTGTTTTTATTCTCAGAAGGTTTACTCCCTGATATACTGCTGCCTACCCCCTTCGTAAGTGCAGGTCCTAAATGAGCTTTTTTCTCTGTTCCGTCCCAACAATCCAGATTCTTCTGGGGAGTTACCAGTACAGTAACCATACCAGGAAGTACTTAATTTATTAAGCTACTGCTTTTCTTAATCTCAGTGGAGATATTTAATGATAAACAGCTACCTACGCAGCATGTTCATGTCGTTCTTAATGAGCATTTATCTCTCTCACCTCACCACAAATCAGATTTCTTCTGAGGAGTTCCCAGTACATTATCCTTTCCCCTGTGTAATTACCTTAACAAGCTCCAGCTGTTTTTATTCTCCGAAGGTTTAACCCCTGATATACTGTGGCCTACCCCCTTCGTAAGTGCAGGTCCTAAATGAGCTTTTTTCTCTGTTTTCTCACCACAATCCAGATTCTTTTGGGGAGTTACCAGTACAGTAACCATACCAGGAAGTAATTAATTTATTAAGCTACTGCTTTTCTTAATCTCAGTGGAGATATTTACTGATAAACAGCTACCTACGCAGCATGTTCATGTCGTTCCTAAATGAGCTTTTATCTCTCTCCCCTCACCACAAATCAGATTCTTCTGAGGAGTTCCCAGTACATTATC
>NW_025957470.1:0-35016 GCF_023159225.1 Perognathus longimembris pacificus
TGAGATTAGAAAAGCAGTGGCTTAATAAATTAAGTACTTCCTGGTATGGTTACTGTACTGGTAACTCCCCAAAAGAATCTGGATTGTGGTGAGGGAACAGAGAAAAAAGCTCATTTAGGACCTGCACTTACGAATGGGTAGGCAGCTGTATATCAGGGAGTAAACATCTTCTGAGAATAAAAACAGCTGGAGCTTGTTAATTAATTACACAGGGGAAAGGATAATGTACTGGGAACTCCTCAGAAGAATCTGATTTGTGGTGAGGGGAGAGAGATAAAAGCTCATTTAGGAACGACATGAACATGGGTAGGCAGCTGTTTATCAGTAAATATCTCCACTGAGAATAAGAAAAGCAGTAGCTTAATAAATTAAGTACTTCCTGGAAATGGTTACTGTACTGGGTAACTCCCAAAAGAATCTGGATTGTGGTGAGGGAACAGAGAAAAAAGCTCATTTACGACCTGCACTTACGAATGGGTAGGCAGCTGTATAAATAGTAAATTCTGAGATTAAAAACAGCTGGAGCTTGTTAAGGTAATTACACAGGGGAAAGGATACTGTACTGGAACTCCTCAGAAGAATCTGATTTGTGGTGAGGGAGAGAGATAAAAGCTCATTTAGGAACCATGAACATGCTGGTAGGTAGCTGTTTATCAGTAAATATCTCCACTGAGATTAAAAAAAGCAGTAGCTTAATAAATTAAGTATTCCAGGGGTATGGTTACTGTACTGGTAACTCCCCAAAAGAATCTGGATTGTGGTGAGAGGAACAGAGATAAAAGCTCATTTAGAACCTGCACTTACGAATGCTGGTAGGCAGCTGTATATCGGGAAGTAAATCCATCTGAGAATAAAAACAGCTGGAGCTTGTTAAGGTAATTACACAGGGGAAAGGATAATGTACTGGAACTCCTCAGAAGAATCTGATTTGTGGTGAGGGGAGAGAGATAAAAGCTCATTTAGGAACGACATGAACATGCTGCGTACAGCTGTTCATCAGTAAATATCTCCACTGAGATTAAGAAAAGACAGTAGCTTAATAAACTAAGTACTTCCTGGTATGGTTACTGTGCTGGTAACTCCTCCAAAAGAATCTGGATTGTGGTGAGGGGAACAGAGAAAAAAGCTCATTTAGGACATGCACTTACGAAGGGGGTAGGCAGCTGTATATCAGGGAGTAAACCTCTGAGAATAAAAACACCTGGAGCTTGTTAAGGTAATTCACAGGGGAAAGGATAATGTACTGGGAACTCCTCAGAAGAATCTGATTTGTGGTGAGGGAACAGAGAGATAAAAGCTCATTAGGAACGACATGAACATGCTGCGTAGGTAGCTGTATTTATCAGTAAATATCTCCACTGAGATTAAGAAAAGCAGTAGCTTAATAAATTAAGTACTTCCTGGTATGGTTACTGTACTGGTAACTCCCAAAAGAATCTGGATGTGGTGAGGGAACAGAGAAAAACTCATTTAGGACTGCATACGAAGGGGGTAGGCAGCTGTATATCAGGGAGTAAACCTTCTGAGAATAAAAACAGCTGGAGCTTGTTAAGGTAATTACACAGGGGAAATGGTAATGTACTGGAACTCCTCAGAAGAATCTGATTTGTGGTGAGGGGAGAGAGATAAAAGCTCATTTAGGAACGACATGAACATGCTGGTAGGTAGCTGTTTATCAGTAAATATCTCCACTGAGATTAAGAAAAGCAGTAGCTTAATAAATTAAGTACTTCCTGGTATGGTTACTGTACTGGTAACTCCCCAAAAGAATCTGGATTGTGGTGAGGGGAACAGAGAAAAAGCTCATTTAGGACATGCACTTACGAAGGGGGTAGGCAGCTGTATATCAGGGAGTAAACCTTCTGAGAATAAAAACAGCTGGAGCTTGTTAAGTATTACACAGGGGAAAGGTTAATGTACTGGGAACTCCTCAGAAGAATCTGATTTGTGGTGAGGGGAGAGAGATAAAAGCTCATTTAGGAACGACATGAACATGGGTAGGTAAGCTGTTTATCAGTAAATATCTCCACTGAGATTAAGAAAAGCAGTAGCTTAATAAATTAAGTACTTCCTGGTATGGTTACTGTACTGGTAACTCCCCAAAAGAATCTGGATTGTGGTGAGGGAACAGAGAAAAAAGCTCATTTACGACCTGCACTTACGAAGGGGGTAGGCAGCTGTATATCTGGGAGTAAACCTTCTGAGATTAAAAACAGCTGGAGCTTGTTAAGTAATTACACAGGGGAAAGGATACTGTACGGGAACTCCTCAGAAGAATCTGATTTGTGGTGAGGGGAGAGAGATAAAAGCTCATTTAGGAACCATGAACACTTACGAAGGGGCGTAGGCAGCTGTTTATCAGTAAATATCTCCTGAGATTAAAAAAAGCAGTACCTTAATAAATTAAGTATTCCTGGTATGGTTACTGTACTGGTAACTCCCCAAAGAATCTGGATTGTGGTGAGGGAACAGAGAAAAGCTCATTTAGGAACCTGCACTTACGAAGGCTGGTAGGCAGCTGTATATCAGTAAATCTCCACTGAGATTAGAAAAGCAGTGGAGCTTGTTAAGGTAATTACCTGGTATGGTTACTGTACTGGTAACTCCCAAAAGAATCTGGATTGTGGTGAGGGAGAGAGAAAAAGCTGATTTAGGAAGGACATGAACGAAGGGGGTAGGCAGCTGTATATCAGGGAGTAAACCTTCTGAGATAAAAAAGAGATGGTTAAGGTAAACACAGGGGAAAGGATAATGTACTGGAACTCCTCAGAAGAATCTGATTTGTGGTGAGTGGAACAGAGAAAAAGCTCATTTAGGAACGATACGAATGCTGCATAGGTAGCTGTTTATCAGTAAATATCTCTGAGATTAAAAAGCAGTAGCTTAATAATTTAAGTATTCTTGGTAGGATACTGTACTGGTAACTCCCCAAAGAATCTGGATTGTGGTGAGGGAACAGAGAAAAAAGCTCATTTAGGACCTGCACTTACGAAGGGGGTAGGCAGCTGTATATCAGGGAGTAAAATCTCCTTCTGAGATAAAAACAGCTGGAGCTTGTTAAGGTAATTACACAGGGGAAAGGTTAATTGTACTGGAACTCCTCAGAAGAATCTGATTTGTGGTGAGGGGAGATAGAATAAAAGCTCATTTAGGAACGACATGAACATGCTGCGTAGGTAGCTGTTTATCAGTAAACTCTCTGAGAATTAAGAAAAGCAGTAGCTTAATAAATTAAGTACTTCCTGGTATGGTTACTGTACTGGTAACTCCCCAAAAGAATCTGGATTGTGGTGAGGGAACAGAGAAAAAAGCTCATTTAGGACGTGCACTTACGAAGGGGGTAGGCAGCTGTATATCAGTAAACCTTCTGAGATAAAAAACAGCTGGAGCTTGTTAAGGTAATTACACAGGGGAAAGGATAATGTACTGGGAACTCCTCAGAAGAATCTGATTTGTGGTGAGGGGAGAGAGAAAAAGCTCATTTAGGAACCTGCATGCTTACGTAGGCTGTTTATCAGTAAATATCTCCACTGAGATTAAAAAGCAGTAGCTTAATAAATTAAGTACTTCCTGGTATGGTTACTGTACTGGTAACTCCCCAAAAGAATGGATTGTGGTGAGGGAGAGAGAAAAAGCTCATTTAGGACTTGCACTTACGAAGGGGGTAGGCAGCTGTATATCAGGGAGTAAAACCTGAGAATAAAAACAGTAGCTTGTTAAGGTAATTACACAGGGGAAAGGGTAATGTACTGGGAACTCCTCAGAAGAATCTGATTTGTGGTGAGGGGAGAGAGAGAAAAGCTCATTTAGGAACGACATGAACATGCTGCGTAGGTAGCTGTTTATCAGTAAATATCTCCACTGAGATTAAAAAAGCAGTTAGCTTAATAAATTAAGTAATTCCTGGAATGGTTACTGTACTGGTAACTGCCCAAAAGAATCTGGATTGTGGTGATGGAACAGAGAAAAAAGCTCATTGAGGACATGCACTTACGAAGGGGGTAGGCAGTTGTATATCAGGGAGTAAACCTTCTGAGAATAAAAACAGCTGGAGCTTGTTAAGGTAATTACACAGGGGAAAGGATAATGTACTGGGAACTCCTCAGAAGAATCTGATTTGTGGTGAGGGGAGAGAGATAAAAGCTCATTTAGGAACGACATGAACATGCTGCCTACGTAGCTGTTTATCAGTAAATATCTCCACTGAGATTAAGAAAGCAGTAGCTTAATAAATTAAGTACTTCCTGGTATGGTTACTGTACTGGTAACTCCCCAACAGAATCTGGATTGTGGTGAGGGAACAGAGAAAAAAGGTCATTTAGGACCTGCACTTACGAAGGGGGTAGGCAGCTGTATATCAGGGAGTAAACCTTCTGAGAATAAAAACAGCTGGAGCTTGTTAAGGTAATTACACAGGGGAAAGGATAATGTACTGGGAACTCCTCAGAAGAATCTGATTTGTGGTGAGGGGAGAGAGATAAAAGCTCATTTAGGAACGACATGAACATGCTGCGTACGTAGGTGTTTATCAGTAAATATCTCCACTGAGATTAAGAAAAGCTGTAGCTTAATAAATTAAGTAATTCCTGGTATGGTTACTGTACTGGTAACTCCCCAAAAGAATCTGGATTGTGGTGATGGAACAGAGAAAAAAGCTCATTGAGGACCTGCACTTACGAAGGGGGTAGGCAGTTGTATATCAGAGAGTAAACCTTCTGAGAATAAAAACAGCTGGAGCTTGTTAAGGAAATTACACAGGGGAAAGGATAATGTACTGGGAAGTCCTCAGAAGAATCTGATTTGTGGTGAGAGGACAGAGATAAAAGCTCATATAAGAACGACATGAACATGCTGCGTACGTAGCTGTTTATCAGTAAATATCTCCACTGAGATTAAGAAAAGCAGTAGCTTAATAAATTAAGTAATTCCTGCTATGGTTACTGTACTGGTAACTCCCCAAAAGAATCTGGATTGTGGTGAGGGAACAGAGGAAAAAGCTCATTTAGGACCTGCACTTACGAAGGGGGTAGGCAGCTGTATATCAGGGAGTAAACCTTCTGAGAATAAAAACAGCTTGAGCTTGTTAAGGTAATTACACAGTGGAAAGGATAATGTACTGGGAACTCCTCAGAAGAATCTGATTTGTGGTGAGGGAAAAGAGATAAAAGCTCATTTAGGAACGACATGAACATGCTGCGTAGGTAGCTGTTAATCAGTAAATATCTCCACTGAGATTAAGGAAAGCAGTAGCTTAATAAATTAAGTACTTCCTGGTATGGTTACTGTGCTGGTAACTCCCAAAAGAATCTGGATTGTGGTGAGGGAACAGAGAAAAAAGCTCATTAAGGACATGCACTTACGAAGGGGGTAGGCAGCTGTATATCAGGGAGTAAACCTTCTGAGAATAAAAACACCTGGAGCTTGTTAAGGTAATTACACAGGGGAAAGGATAATGTACTGGGAACTCCTCAGAATAATCTGATTTGTGGTAAGGGGAGAGAGATAAAAGCTCATTTAGGAACGACATCAACATGCTGCGTAGGTAGCTGTTTATCAGTAAATATCTCCACTGAAATTAAGAAAAGCAGTAGCTTAATAAATTAAGTACTTCCTGGTATGGTTACTGTACTGGTAACTCCCCAAAAGAATCTGGATTGTGGTGAGGGAACAGAGAAAAAAGCTCATTTAGGACCTGCACTGACGAAGGGTGAAGGCAGCTGTATATCAGGGAGTAAACCTTCTGAGAATAAAAACAGCTGGAGCTTGTTAAGGTAATTACACAGGGGAAAGGACAATGTACTGGGAACTCCTCAGAAGAATCTGATTCGTGGTGAGGGGAGAGAGATAAAAGCTCATTTAGGAACGACAGGAACATGCTGCGTAGGTAGCTGTTTATCAGTAAATATCTCCACTGAGATTAAGAAAAGCAGTAGTTTAATAAATTAAGTACTTCCTGGTATGGTTACTGTACTGGTAACTCCCCAAAAGAATCTGGATTGTGGTGAGGGAACAGAAAAAAGCTCATTTAGGACCTGCACTTATGAAGGGGGTAGGCAGCAGTATATCAGGGAGTAAACCTTCTGAGAATAAAAACAGCTGGAGCTTGTTAAGGTAATTACACAGGGGAAAGGATAATATACTGGGAACTCCTCAGAAGAATCTGAATTGTGGTGATGGGAGAGAGATAAAAGCTCATTTAGGAACAACATGAACATGCTGCGTAGGTAGCTGTTTATCAGTAAATATCTCCACTGAGATTAAGAAAAGCAGTAGCTTAATAAATTAAGTACTTCCTGGTATGGTTACTGTACTGGTAACTCCCCAAAAGAATCTGGATTGTGGTGAGGGAACAGAGAAAAAAGCTCATTAAGGACATGCACTTACGAAGGGGGTAGGCAGCTGTATATCAGGGAGTAAACCTTCTGAGAATAAAAACAGCTGGAGCTTGGTAAGGTAATTACACAGGGGAAAGGATAATGTACTGGGAACTCCTCAGAAGAATCTGATTTTGGTGAGGGGAGAGAGATAAAAGCTCATTTAGGAACGACATGAACATGCTGCGTAGGTAGCTGTTTATCAGTAAATATCTCCACTGAGATTAAGAAAAGCAGTAGCTTAATAAATTAAGTACTTCCTGGTATGGTTACTGTACTGGTAACTCCCCAAAAGAATCTGGATAGTGGTGAGGGAACAGAGAAAAACGCTCATTTAGGACCTGCAGTTACGAAGGGGGTAGGCAGCTGTATATCAGGGAGTAAACCTTCTGAGAATAAAAACAGCTGGAGCTTGTTAAGGTAATTACACAGGGGAAAGGGTAATGTACTGGGAACTCCTCAGAAGAATCTGATTTGTGGTGAGGGGAGAGAGATAAAAGCTCATTAAGAACGACATGAACATGCTGTGTACGTAGCTGTTTATCAGTAAATATCTCCACTGAGATTAAGAAAAGCAGTAGCTTAATAAATTAAGTACTTCCTGGTATGGTTACTGTACTGGTAACTCCCCAAAAGAATCTGGATTGTGGTGAGGGAACAGAGAAAAAAGCTCATTTAGGACCTGCACTTACGAAGGGGGTAGGCAGCTGTATATCAGGGAGTAAACCTTCTGAGAATAAAAACAGCTGGAGCTTGTTAAGTTAATTACACAGGGGAAAGGATAATGTACTGGGAACTCCTCAGAAGAATCTGATTTGTGGTGAGGGGAGAGAGATAAAAGCTCATTTAGGAACGACATGAACATGCTGCGTAGGTAGCTGTTTATCAGTACATCTCTCCACTGAGATTAAGAAAAGCAGTAGCTTAATAAATTAAGTACTTCCTGGTATGGTTTCTGTACTGGTAACTCCCCAAAGAATCTGGATTGTGGTGAGGGAACAGAGAAAAAAGCTCTTTTAGGACCTGCACTTACGAAGGGGATAGGCAGCTGTATATCAGGGAGTAAACCTTCTGAGAATAAAAACAGCTGGAACTGGTTAAGGTAATTACACAGGGGAAAGGATAATGTACTGGGAACTCCTCAGAAGAATCTGATTTGTGGTGAGGGGAGAGAGATAAAAGCTCATTTAGGAACGACATGAACATGTTGCGTAGGTAGCTGTTTATCAGTAAATATCTCCACTGAGATTAAGAAAAGCAGTAGCTTAATAAATTAAGTACTTCCTGGTATGGTTACTGTACTGGTAACTCCCCAAAAGAATCTGGATTGTGGTGAGGGAACAGAGAAAAAAGCTCATTTACGACCTGCACTTACGAAGGGGGTAGGCAGCTGTATATCTGGGAGTAAACCTTCTGAGATTAAAAACAGCTGGAGCTTGTTAAGGTAATTACACAGGGGAAAGGATAGTGAACCGGGAACTCCTCAGAAGAATCTGATTTGTGGTGAGGGGAGAGAGATAAAAGCTCATTTAGGAACGACATGAACATGCTGCGTAGGTAGCTGTTTATCAGTAAATATCTCCACTGAGATTAAAAAAAGCAGTACCTTAATAAATTAAGTATTTCCTGGTATGGTTACTGTACTGGTAACTCCCCAAAAGAATCTGGATTGCGGTGAGGGAACAGAGAAAAAGCTCATTTAGTACCTGCACTTACGAAGGAGGTAGGCAGCTGTATATCGGGAATAAATCATCTGAGAATAAAAACAGCTGGAGCTTGTTAAGGTAATTACACAGGGGAAAGGATAATGTACTGGGAACTCCTCAGAAGAATCTGATTTGTGGTGAGGGGAGAGAGATAAAAGCTCATTTAGGAACGACATGAACATGCTGCGTACATTGCTGTTCATCAGTAAATATCTCCACTGAGATTAAGAAAAGAAGTAGCTTAATAAACTAAGTACTTCCTGGTATGGTTACTGTACTGGTATCTCCCCAAAAGAATCGGATTATGGCGAAGGAACAGAGAAAAAAGCTCATTTAAGACCTGCAATTACGAAGGGGTAGGCAGCTGTATATCAGGGAGTTAACCTTCTGAGAATAAAAACAGCTGGAGCTTGTTAAGGTAATTACACAGGGGAAAGGATAATGTACTGGGAACTCCTAAGAAAAATCTGATTTGTGGTGCGGGGAGAGAGATAAAAGCTCATTCAGGAACGACATGAACATGCTGCATAGGTAGCTGTTTATCAGTAAATATCTCCACTGAGATTAAGAAAAGCAGTAGCTTAATAAATTAAGTACTTCCTGGTATGGTTACTGTACTGGTAACTACCCAAAAGAATCTGGATTGTGGTGAGGGAACAGAGAAAAAAGCTCATTTAGTACCTGCACTTACGAAGGGGGTAGGCAGCTGTATATCAGGGAGGAAACCTTCTGAGAATAAAAACAGCTGGAGCTTGTTAAGATAATTACACAGGGGAAAGGATAATGTACTGGGAACTCCTCAGAAGAATCTGATTTGTGGTGAGGGGAGAGAGATAAAAGCTCATTTAGGAACGACATGAACATGCTGCGTACATAGCTGTTTATCAGTAAATATCTCCACTGAGATTAAGAAAAGCAGTAGCTTAATAAATTAAGTAATTCCTGGTATGGTTACTGTACTGGTAACTCCCCAAAAGAATCTGGATTGTGGTGAGGGAACAGAGAAAAAAGCTCATTTAGGACCTGCCCTTACGAAGGGGGTAGGCAGCTGTATATCAGGGAGTATCCCTTCTGAGAATAAAAACAGCTGGAGCTTGTTAATGTAATTACACAGGGGAAAGGATAAAGTACTGGAAACTCCTCAGAAGAATCTGATTTGTGGTGAGGGGAGAGAGATAAAAGCTCATTTAGGAACGACATGAACATGCTGCGTAGGTTGCTGTTTATCAGTAAATATCTCCACTGAGATTAAGAAAAGCAGTAGCTTAATAAATTAAGTACTTCCTGGTATGTTTACTGTACTGGTAACTCCCCAAAAGAATCTGGATTGTGGTGAGGGAACAGAGAAAAAACCTCATTTAAGACCTGCACTTAAGAAGGGGGTAGGCAGCAGTTTATCAGGGAGTAAACCTTCTGAGAATAAAAACAGCTGGAGCTTGTTAAGGTAATTACACAGGGGAAAGGATAATGTACTGGGAACTCCTCAGAAGAATCTGATTTGTGGTGAGGGGAGAGAGATAAAAGCTCATTTAGGAACGACATGAACATGCTGCGTAGGTAGCTGTTTATCAGTAAATATCTCCACTGAGATTAAGAAAAGCAGTAGCGTAATAAATTAAGTACTTCCTGGTATGGTTTCTGTACTGGTAACTCCCCAAAAGAATCTGGATTGTGGTGAGGGAACAGAGAAAAAAGCTCATTTAGGACCTGAACTTACGAAGGGGTAGGCAGCTGTATATCAGGAGTAAACCTTCTGAGAATAAAAACAGCTGGAGCTTATTAATGTAATTACACAGGGGAAAGGATAATGTACTGGGAACTCCTCAGATGAATCTGATTTGTGGTGAGGGGAGAGAGATAAAAGCTCATTTAGGAACGACATGAACATGCTGCGTAGGTGCTGTTTATCAGTAAATATCTCCACTGAGATTAAGAAAAGCAGTAGCTTAATAAATTAAGTACTTCCTGGTATGGTTACTGTACTGGTAACTCCCCAAAAGAATCTGATTGTGGTGAGGGAACAGAGAAAAAACCTCATTAGGACCTGCACTTAGAAGGGGGTAGGCAGCTGTATATCAGGGAGTAAACCTTCTGAGAATAAAAACAGCTGGAGCTTGTTAAGGTAATTACACAGGGAAAGGATAATGTACTGGGAACTCCTCAGAAGAATCTGATTTGTGGTGAGGGGAGAGAGATAAAAGCTCATTTAGGAACGACATGAACATGCTG
The DNA here is from genome assembly GCF_023159225.1 of Perognathus longimembris pacificus. Lineage (NCBI taxonomy): Eukaryota > Metazoa > Chordata > Mammalia > Rodentia > Heteromyidae > Perognathus > Perognathus longimembris. The sequence continues at coordinate 10,310 of NW_025957470.1, forward strand.
TGTAGGTAGCTGTTTATCAGTAAATATCTCCACTGAGATTAAGAAAAACAGTAGCTTAATAAATTAAGTACTTCCTGGTATGGTTACTGTACTGGTAACTCCCCAAAAGAATCTGGATTGTGGTGAGGGAACAGAGAAAAAAGCTCATTAGGACCTGCATTTACGAAGGGGGTAGGCAGCTGTATATCAGGAGTAAACCTTCTGAGAATAAAAACAGCTGGAGCTTGTTAAGGTAATTACACAGGGGAAAGGATAATGTACGGGAACTCCTCAGAAGAATCTGATTTGTGGTGAGGGGAGAGAGATAAAAGCTCATTTAGGAACGACATGAACATGCTGCGTAGTAGCTGTTTATCAGTAAATATCTCCACTGAGATTAAGAAAAGCAGTAGCTTAATAAATTAAGTACTTCCTGGTATGGTTACTGTACTGGTAACTCCCCAAAAGAATCTGGATTGTGGTGAGGGAACAGAGAAAAAAGCTCATTCGGACCTGCACTTACGAAGGGGGTAGGCAGCTGTATATCAGGGAGTAAACCTTCTGAGAATAAAAACAGCTGGAGCTTGTTAAGTAATTACACAGGGGAAAGGATAATGTACTGGGAACTCCTCAGAAGAATCTGATTTGTGGTGAGGGGAGAGAGATAAAAGCTCATTAGGAACGACATGAACATGCTGCGTACGTAGCTGTTTATCAGTAAATATCTCCACTGAGATTAAGAAAGCAGTAGCTTAATAAATTAAGTACTTCCTGGTATGGTTACTGTACTGGTAACTCCCCAAAGAATCTGGATTGTGGTGAGGGAACAGAGAAAAAAGGCTCATTTAGGACCTGCACTTACGAAGGGGGTAGGCAGCTGTATATCAGGGAGTAAACCTTCTGAGAATAAAAACAGCTGGAGCTTGTTAAGGTAATTACACAGGGGAAAGGATAATGTACTGGGAACTCCTCAGAAGAATCTGATTTGTGGTGAGGGGAGAGAGATAAAAGCTCATTTAGGAACGACATGAACATGCTGCGTACGTAGCTGTTTATCAGTAAATATCTCCACTGAGATTAAGAAAAGCAGTAGCTTAATAAATTAAGTAATTCCTGGTATGGTTACTGTACTGGTAACTCCCCAAAAGAATCTGGATTGTGGTGATGGAACAGAGAAAAAAGCTCATTAGGACCTGCACTTACGAAGGGGGTAGGCAGCTGTATATCAGGAGTAAACCTTCTGAGAATAAAAACAGCTGGAGCTTGTTAAGGTAATTACACAGGGGAAAGGATAATGTACTGGGAACTCCTCAGAAGAATCTGATTTGTGGTGAGGAGAGAGATAAAAGCTCATTTAGGAACGACATGAACATGCTGCGTAGGTAGCTGTTTATCAGTAAATATCTCCACTGAGATTAAGAAAAGCAGTAGCTTAATAAATTAAGTAATTCCTGGTATGGTTACTGTACTGGTAACTCCCCAAAAGAATCTGGATTGTGGTGAGGGAACAGAGAAAAAAGCTCATTTAGGACCTGCACTTACGAAGGGGGTAGGCAGCTGTATATCAGGGAGTAAACCTTCTGAGAATAAAAACAGCTGGAGCTTGTTAAGGTAATTACACAGGGAAAGGATAATGTACTGGGAACTCCTCAGAAGAATCTGATTTGTGGTGAGGGAGAGAGATAAAAGCTCATTTAGGAACGACATGAACATGCTGCGTAGGTAGCTGTTATCAGTAAATATCTCCACTGAGATTAAAAAGCAGTAGCTTAATAAATTAAGTACTTCCTGGTATGGTTACTGTACTGGTAACTCCCCAAAAGAATCTGGATTGTGGTGAGGGAACAGAGAAAAAAGCTCATTAGGACCATGCACTTACGAAGGGGGTAGGCAGCTGTATATCAGGGAGTAAACCTTCTGAGAATAAAAACAGCTGGAGCTTGTTAAGGTAATTACACAGGGGAAAGGATAATGTACTGGGAACTCCTCAGAAGAATCTGATTTGTGGTGAGGGGAGAGAGATAAAAGCTCATTTAGGAACGACATGAACATGCTGCGTAGGTAGCTGTTTATCAGTAAATATCTCCACTGAGATTAAGAAAAGCAGTAGCTTAATAAATTAAGTACTTCCTGGTATGGTTACTGTACTGGTAACTCCCCAAAAGAATCTGGATTGTGGTGAGGGAACAGAGAAAAAAGCTCATTTAGGACCTGCACTTACGAAGGGGGTAGGCAGCTGTATATCAGGGAGTAAACCTTCTGAGAATAAAAACAGCTGGAGCTTGTTAAGGTAATTACACAGGGGAAAGGATAATGTACTGGGAACTCCTCAGAAGAATCTGATTTGTGGTGGGGAGAGAGATAAAAGCTCATTTAGGAACGACATGAACATGCTGCGTAGGTAGCTGTTATCAGTAAATATCTCCACTGAGATTAAGAAAAGCAGTAGCTTAATAAATTAAGTACTTCCTGGTATGGTTACTGTACTGGTAACTCCCAAAAGAATCTGGATTGTGGTGAGGGAACAGAGAAAAAAGCTCATTTAGGACTGCACTTACGAAGGGGGTAGGCAGCTGTATATCAGGGAGTAAACCTTCTGAGAATAAAAACAGCTGGAGCTTGTTAAGGTAATTACACAGGGGAAAGGATAATGTACTGGGAACTCCTCAGAAGAATCTGATTTGTGGTGAGGGGAGAGAGATAAAAGCTCATTTAGGAACGACATGAACATGCTGCGTACAGGTAGCTGTTTATCAGTAAATATCTCCACTGAGATTAAGAAAAGCAGTAGCTTAATAAATTAAGTACTTCCTGGTATGGTTACTGTACTGGTAACTCCCCAAAAGAATCTGGATTGTGGTGAGGGAACAGAGAAAAACGCTCATTTAGGACCTGCACTTACGAAGGGGGTAGGCAGCTGTATATCAGGGAGTAAACCTTCTGAGAATAAAAACAGCTGGAGCTTGTTAAGGTAATTACACAGGGGAAAGGATAATGTACTGGGAACTCCTCAGAAGAATCTGATTTGTGGTGAGGGGAGAGAGATAAAAGCTCATTTAGGAACGACATGAACATGCTGCGTACGTAGCTGTTTATCAGTAAATATCTCCACTGAGATTAAGAAAAGCAGTAGCTTAATAAATTAAGTACTTCCTGGTATGGTTTCTGTACTGGTAACTCCCCAAAAGAATCTGGATTGTGGTGAGGGAACAGAGAAAAAAGCTCATTTAGGACCTGCACTTACGAAGGGGTAGGCAGCTGTATATCAGGGAGTAAACCTTCTGAGAATAAAAACAGCTGGAGCTTGTTAAGTAATTACACAGGGGAAAGGATAATGTACTGGGAACTCCTCAGAAGAATCTGATTTGTGGTGAGGGGAGAGAGATAAAAGCTCATTTAGGAACGACATGAACATGCTGCGTAGGTAGCTGTTTATCAGTAATATCTCCACTGAGATTAAGAAAAGCAGTAGCTTAATAAATTAAGTACTTCCTGGTATGGTTTACTGTACTGGTAACTCCCCAAAAGAATCTGGATTGTGGTGAGGGAACAGAGAAAAAAGCTCATTTAGGACCTGCACTTACGAAGGGGTAGGCAGCTGTATATCAGGGAGTAAACCTTCTGAGAATAAAAACAGCTGGAGCTTGTTAAGGTAATTACACAGGGGAAAGGATAATGTACGGGAACTCCTCAGAAGAATCTGATTTGTGGTGAGGGGAGAGAGATAAAAGCTCATTTAGGAACGACATGAACATGCTGCGTAGGTAGCTGTTTATCAGTAAATATCTCCACTGAGATTAAAAAAAGCAGTAGCTTAATAAATTAAGTATTTCCTGGTATGGTTACTGTACTGGTAACTCCCCAAAAGAATCTGGATTGTGGTGAGGGAACAGAGAAAAAGCTCATTTAGTACCTGCACTTACGAAGGAGGTAGGCAGCTGTATATCGGGAAGTAAATCATCTGAGATTAAAAACAGCTGGAGCTTGTTAAGGTAATTACACAGGGGAAAGGATATGTACTGGGAACTCCTCAGAAGAATCTGATTTGTGGTGAGGGGAGAGAGATAAAAGCTCATTTAGGAACGACATGAACATGCTGCGTACATTGCTGTTCATCAGTAAATATCTCCACTGAGATTAAGAAAAGAAGTAGCTTAATAAACTAAGTACTTCCTGGTATGGTTACTGTACTGGTATCTCCCCAAAAGAATCGGATTATGGCGAAGGAACAGAGAAAAAAGCTCATTTAAGACCTGCAATTACGAAGGGGTTAGGCAGCTGTATATCAGGGAGTTAACCTTCTGAGAATAAAAACAGCTGGAGCTTGTTAAGGTAATTACACAGGGGAAAGGATAATGTACTGGGAACTCCTAAGAAAAATCTGATTTGTGGTGCGGGGAGAGAGATAAAATCTCATTCAGGAACGACATGAACATGCTGCATAGGTAGCTGTTTATCAGTAAATATCTCCACTGAGATTAAGAAAAGCAGTAGCTTAATAAATTAAGTACTTCCTGGTATGGTTACTGTACTGGTAACTACCCAAAAGAATCTGGATTGTGGTGAGGGAACAGAGAAAAAAGCTCATTTAGTACCTGCACTTACGAAGGGGGTAGGCAGCTGTATATCAGGGAGAAACCTTCTGAGAATAAAAACAGCTGGAGCTTGTTAAGATAATTACACAGGGGAAAGGATAATGTACTGGGAACTCCTCAGAAGAATCTGATTTGTGGTGAGGGGAGAGAGATAAAAGCTCATTTAGGAACGACATGAACATGCTGCGTACATAGCTGTTTATCAGTAAATATCTCCACTGAGATTAAGAAAAGCAGTAGCTTAATAAATTAAGTAATTCCTGGTATGGTTACTGTACTGGTAACTCCCCAAAAGAATCTGATTGTGGTGAGGGAACAGAGAAAAAAGCTCATTTAGGACCTGCACTTACGAAGGGGGTAGCAGCTATATATCAGGGAGTATCCCTTCTGAGAATAAAAACAGCTGGAGCTTGTTAAGGTAATTACACAGGGGAAAGGATAAAGTACTGGAAACTCCTCAGAAGAATCTGATTTGTGGTGAGGGGAGAGAGATAAAAGCTCATTTAGGAACGACATGAACATGCTGCGTAGGTTGCTGTTTATCAGTAAATATCTCCACTGAGATTAAGAAAAGCAGTAGCTTAATAAATTAAGTACTTCCTGGTATGTTTACTGTACTGGTAACTCCCCAAAAGAATCTGGATTGTGGTGAGGGAACAGAGAAAAAACCTCATTTAGGACCTGCACTTACGAAGGGGTAGCAGCTGTATATCAGGGAGTAAACCTTCTGAGAATAAAAACAGCTGGAGCTTGTTAAGGTAATTACACAGGGGAAAGGATAATGTACTGGAACTCCTCAGAAGAATCTGATTTGTGGTGAGGGGAGAGAGATAAAAGCTCATTTAGGAACGACATGAACATGCTGCGTAGGTTGCTGTTTATCAGTAAATATCTCCACTGAGATTAAGAAAAGCAGTAGCTTCATAAATTAAGTACTTCCTGGTATGGATGTACTGGTAACACCCCAAAAGAATCTGGATTGTGGTGAGGGAACAGAGAAAAAAGCTCATTTAGGACCTGCACTTACGAAGGGGGTAGGCAGCTGTATATCAGGGAGTAAACCTTCTGAGAATAAAAACAGTGGAGCTTGTTAAGGTAATTACACAGGGAAAGGATAATGTACTGGGAACTCCTCAGAAGAATCTGATTTGTGGTGAGGGGAGAGAGATAAAAGCTCATTTAGGAACGACATGACATGCTGCGTAGGTAGCTGTTTATCAGTAAATATCTCCACTGAGATTAAGAAAAGCAGTAGCTTAATAAATTAAGTACTTCCTGGTATGGTTACTGTACTGGTAACTCCCCAAAAGAATCTGGATTGTGGTGAGGGAACAGAGAAAAAAGCTCATTTAGGACCTGCACTTACGAAGGGGGTAGGCAGCTGTATATCAGGGAGTAAACCTTCTGAGAATAAAAACAGCTGGAGCTTGTTAAGGTAATTACACAGGGGAAAGGATAATGTACTGGGAACTCCTCAGAAGAATCTGATTTGTGGTGAGGGGAGAGAGATAAAAGCTCATTTAGGAACGACACGAACATGCTGAACATGTGCATAGGTAGCTGTTTATCAGTAAATATCTCCACTGAGATTAAGAAAAGAAGTAGCTTAATAAAGTAAGTACTTCCTGGTATGGTTACTGTACTGGTAACTCCTCAAAAGAATCTGGATTGTGGTGAGGGAACAGAGAAAAAGCTCATTTAGGACCTGCACTTACGAAGGGGTAGGCAGCTGTATATCAGGGAGTAACCTCTGAGAATAAAAACAGCTGGAGCTTGTTAAGGTAATTACACAGGGGAAAGGATAATGTACTGGGAACTCCTCAGAAGAATCTGATTTGTGGTGAGGGGAGAGAGATAAAAGCTCATTTAGGAACGACATGAACATGCTGCGTAGGTAGCTGTTTATCAGTAAATATCTCCACTGAGATTAAGAAAAGCAGTAGCTTAATAAATTAAGTACTTCCTGGTATGGTTACTGTACTGGTAACTACCCAAAAGAATCTGGATTGTGGTGAGGGAACAGAGAAAAAAGCTCATTTAGGACCTGCACTTACGAAGGGGGTAGGCAGCTGTATATCAGGGAGTAAACCTTCTGAGAATAAAAACAGCTGGAGCTTGTTAAGGTAATTACACAGGGGAAAGGATAATGTACTGGGAACTCCTCAGAAGAATCTGATTTGTGGTGAGGGGAGAGAGATAAAAGCTCATTTAGGAACGACATGAACATGCTGCGTAGGTAGCTGTTTATCAGTAAATATCTCCACTGAGATTAAGAAAAGCAGTAGCTTAATAAATTAATTACTTCCTGGTATGGTTACTGTACTGGTAACTCCCCAAACAATCTGGATTGTGGTGAGGGAACAGAGAAAAAAGCTCATTTAGGACCTCACTTACGAAGGGGGTAGGCAGCTGTATATCAGGGAGTAAACCTTCTGAGAATAAAAACAGCTGGAGCTTGTTAAGGTAATTAAAGGGTAAAGGATAATGTACTGGGAACTCCTCAGAAGAATCTGATTTGTGGTGAGGGGAGAGAGATAAAAGCTCATTTAGGAACGACATGAACATGCTGCATACATAGCTGTTTATCAGTAAATATCTCCACTGAGATTAAGAAAAGCAGTAGCTTCATAAATAAGTACTTCCTGATATGGATAGTACTGGTAACACCCCAAAAGAATCTGGATTGTGGTGAGGGAACAGAGAAAAAAGCTCATTTAGGACCTGCACTTACGAAGGGGGTAGGCAGCTGTATATCAGGGAGTATCCCTTCTGAGAATAAAAACAGTGGAGCTTGTTAAGGTAATTACACAGGGCAAAGATAATGTACTGGGAACTCCTCAGAAGAATCTGATATTTGGTGAGGGGAGAGAGATAAAAGCTCATTTAGGAACGACATGAACATGCTGCGTAGGTAGCTGTTTATCAGTAAATATCTCCACTGAGATTAAGAAAAGCAGTAGCTTAATAAATTCAGTACTTCCTGGTATGGTTACTGTACTGGTAACTCCCCAAAAGAATCTGGATTGTGGTGAGGGAACAGAGAAAAAAGCTCATTTAGGACCTGCACTTACGAAGGGGGTAGGCAGCTGTATATCAGGGAGTAAACCTTCTGAGAATAAAAACAGCTGGAGCTTGTTAAGGTAATTACACAGGGGAAGGGATAATGTACTGGGAACTCCTCAGAAGAATCTGATTTGTGGTGAGGGGAGAGAGATAAAAGCTCATTTAGGAACGAACGAATGCTCATTTAGGAACGACATGAACATGTTGCGTAGGTAGCTGTTTATCAGTAAATATCTCCACTGAGATTAAGAAAAGAAGTAGCTTAATAAATTAAGTACTTCCTGGTATGGTTACTGTACTGGTAACTCCCAAAAGAATCTGGATTGTGGTGAGGGAACAGAGAAAAAGCTCATTTAGGACCTGCACTTACGAAGGGGTAGGCAGCTGTATATCAGGGAGTAAACCTTCTGAGAATAAAAACAGCTGGAGCTTGTTAAGGTAATTACACAGGGGAAAGGATAATGTACTGGGAACACCTCAGAAGAATCTGATTTGTGGTGAGGGGAGAGAGATAAAAGCTCATTTAGGAACGACATGAACATGCTGCGTAGGTAGCTGTTTATCAGTAAATATCTCCACTGAGATTAAGAAAAGCAGTAGCTTAATAAATTAAGTACTTCCTGGTATGGTTTACTGTACTGGTAACTCCCCAAAAGAATCTGGATTGTGGTGAGGGAACAGAGAAAAAAGCCCATTTAGGACCTGCATTACGAAGGGGTAGGCAGCTGTATATCAGGGAGTAAACCTTCTGAGAATAAAAACAGCTGGAGCTTGTTAAGGTAATTACACAGGGGAAAGGATAATGTACTGGGAACTCCTCAGAAGAATCTGATTTGTGGTGAGGGGAGAGAGATAAAAGCTCATTTAGGAACGACATGAACATGCTGCGTAGGTAGCTGTTTATCAGTAAATATCTCCACTGAGATTAAGAAAAGCAGTAGCTTAATAAATTAAGTACTTCCTGGTATGGTTACTGTACTGGTAACTACCCAAAAGAATCTGGATTGTGGTGAGGGAAGAGAGAAAAAAGCTCATTTAGGACCTGCACTTACGAAGGGGGTAGGCAGCTGTATATCAGGGAGTATCCCTTCTGAGAATAAAAACAGCTGGAGCTTGTTAAGGTAATTACACAGGGGAAAGGATAATGTACTGGGAACTCCTCAGAAGAATCTGATTTGTGGTGAGGGGAGAGAGATAAAAGCTCATTTAGGAACGACACGATGCTCATGAACGACATGAACATGTTGCATAGGTAGCTGTTTATCAGTAAATATCTCCACTGAGATTAAGAAAAGCAGTAGCTTAATAAATTAAGTACTTCCTGGTATGGTTACTGTACTGGTAACTCCCAAAAGAATCTGGATTGTGGTGAGGGAACAGAGAAAAAGCTCATTTAGGACCTGCACTTACGAAGGGGGTAGGCAGCTGTATATCAGGGAGTATCAACTTCTGAGAATAAAAACAGCTGGAGCTTGTTAAGGTAATTACACAGGGGAAAGGATAATGTACTGGGAACTCCTCAGAAGAATCTGATTTGTGGTGAGGGGAGAGAGATAAAAGCTCATTTAGGAACGACATGAACATGCTGCGTAGGTAGCTGTTTATCAGTAAATATCTCCACTGAGATTAAGAAAAGCAGTAGCTTAATAAATTAAGTACTTCCTGGTATGGTTACTGTACTGGTAACTCCCCAAAAGAATCTGGATTGTGGTGAGGGAACAGAGAAAAAAGCTCATTTAGGACCTGCACTTACGAAGGGGGTAGGCAGCTGTATATCAGGGAGTAAACCTTCTGAGAATAAAAACAGGTGGAGCTTGTTAAGGTAATTACACAGGGAAAGGATAATGTACTGGGAACTCCTCAGAAGAATCTGATTTGTGGTGAGGGGAGAGAGATAAAAGCTCATTTAGGGAACGAATGCTCATTTATGAACGACATGAACATGCTGCGTAGGTAGCTGTTTATCAGTAAATATCTCCACTGAGATTAAGAAAAGCAGTAGCTTAATAAATTAAGAACTTCCTGGTATGGTTACTGTACTGGTAACTCCCCAAAATGAATCTGGATTGTGGTGAGGGAACAGAGAAAAAAGCTCATTTAGGACCTGCACTTACGAAGGGGTAGGCAGCTGTATATCAGGGAGTAAACCTTCTGAGAATAAAAACAGCTGGAGCTTGTTAAGGTAATTACACAGGGGAAAGGATAATGTACTGGGAACTCCTCAGAAGAATCTGATTTGTGGTGAGGGGAGAGAGATAAAAGCTCATTTAAGAACGACATGAACATGCTGCGTATGTAGCTGTTTATCAGTAAATATCTCCACTGAGATTAAGAAAAGCAGTAGCTTAATAAATTAAGTACTTCCTGGTATGGTTACTGTACTGGTAACTCCCCAAAAGAATCTGGATTGTGGTGAGGGAACAGAGAAAAAAGCTCATTTAGGACCTGCACTTACGAAGGGGGTAGGCAGCTGTATATCAGGGAGTAAACCTTCTGAGAATAAAAACAGCTGGAGCTTGTTAAGGTAATTACACAGGGTAAAGGATAATGTACTGGGAACTCCTCAGAAGAATCTGATTTGTGGTGAGGGGAGAGAGATAAAAGCTCATTTAGGAACGACATGAACATGCTGCGTACATAGCTGTTTATCAGTAAATATCTCCACTGAGATTAAGAAAAGCAGTAGCTTAATAAATAAGTACTTCCTGGTATGGTTACTGTACTGGTAACTCCCCAAAAGAATCTGGATTGTGGTGAGGGAACAGAGAAAAAAGCTCATTTAGGACCTGCACTTACGAAGGGGGTAGGCAGCTGTATATCAGGGAGTAAACCTTCTGAGAATAAAAACAGCTGGAGCTTGTTAAGGTAATTACACAGGGAAAGGATAATGTACTGGGAACTCCTCAGAAGAATCTGATTTGTGGTGAGGGGAGAGAGATAAAAGCTCATTTAGGAACGACCTGAAGCATGCTGCGTAGGTAGCTGTTTATCAGTAAATATCTCCACTGAGATTAAGAAAAGCAGTAGCTTAATAAATTCAGTACTTCCTGGTATGGTTACTGTACTGGTAACTCCCAAAAGAATCTGGATTGTGGTGAGGGAACAGAGAAAAAAGCTCATTTAGGACCTGCACTTACGAAGGGGGTAGGCAGCTGTATATCAGGGAGTAAACCTCTGAGAATAAAAACAGCTGGAGCTTGTTAAGGTAATTACACAGGGGAAAGGATAATGTACTGGGAACTCCTCAGAAGAATCTGATTTGTGGTGAGGGGAGAGAGATAAAAGCTCATTTAGGAACGACACGAAGCTCATTTAGGAACGACATGAACATGCTGCATAGGTAGCTGTTTATCAGTAAATATCTCCACTGAGATTAAGAAAAGCAGTAGCTTAATAAATTAAGTACTTCCTGGTATGGTTACTGTACTGGTAACTCCCAAAAGAATCTGGATTGTGGTGAGGGAACAGAGAAAAAAGCTCATTTAGGACCTGCACTTACGAAGGGGGTAGGCAGCTGTATATCAGGGAGTATCAACTTCTGAGAATAAAAACAGCTGGAGCTTGTTAAGGTAATTACACAGGGGAAAGGATAATGTACTGGGAACTCCTCAGAAGAATCTGATTTGTGGTGAGGGGAGAGAGATAAAAGCTCATTTAGGAACGACATGAACATGCTGCGTAGGTAGCTGTTTATCAGTAAATATCTCCACTGAGATTAAGAAAAGCAGTAGCTTAATAAATTAAGTACTTCCTGGTATGGTTTACTGTACTGGTAACTCCCCAAAAGAATCTGGATTGTGGTGAGGGAACAGAGAAAAAAGCCTCATTTAGGACCTGCACTTACGAAGGGGGTAGGCAGCTGTATATCAGGGAGTAAACCTTCTGAGAATAAAAACAGCTGGAGCTTGTTAAGGTAATTACACAGGGGAAAGGATAATGTACTGGGAACTCCTCAGAAGAATCTGATTTGTGGTGAGGGGAGAGAGATAAAAGCTCATTTATGAACGACATGAACATGCTGCGTAGGTAGCTGTTTATCAGTAAATATCTCCACTGAGATTAAGAAAAGCAGTAGCTTAATAAATTAAGTACTTCCTGGTATGGTTACTGTACTGGTAACTACCCAAAAGAATCTGGATTGTGGTGAGGGAACAGAGAAAAAAGCTCATTTAGGACCTGCACTTACGAAGGGGGTAGGCAGCTGTATATCAGGGAGTATCCCTTCTGAGAATAAAAACAGGTGGAGCTTGTTAAGGTAATTACACAGGGCAAAGCATAATGTACTGGGAACTCCTCAGAAGAATCTGATATTTGGTGAGGGGAGAGAGATAAAAGCTCATTTAGGAACGATGCTCATTTGACGACATGCTGCGTAGGTAGCTGTTTATCAGTAAATATCTCCACTGAGATTAAGAAAAGCAGTAGCTTAATAAATTAAGTACTTCCTGGTATGGTTACTGTACTGGTAACTCCCCAAAAGAATCTGGATTGTGGTGAGGGAACAGAGAAAAAGCTCATTTAGGACCTGCACTTACGAAGGGGGTAGGCAGCTGTATATCAGGGAGTAAACCTTCTGAGAATAAAAACAGCTGGAGCTTGTTAAGGTAATTACACAGGGGAAAGGATAATGTACTGGGAACTCCTCAGAAGAATCTGATTTGTGGTGAGGGGAGAGAGATAAAAGCTCATTTAGGAACGACATGAACATGCTGCGTAGGTAGCTGTTTATCAGTAAATATCTCCACTGAGATTAAGAAAAGCAGTAGCTTAATAAATTAAGTACTTCCTGGTATGGTTACTGTACTGGTAACTCCCCAAAAGAATCTGGATTGTGGTGAGGGAACAGAGAAAAAAGCTCATTTAGGACCTGCACTTATGTAGGGGGTAGGCAGCTGTATATCAGGGAGTATCCCTTCTGAGAATAAAAACAGGTGGAGCTTGTTAAGGTAATTACACAGGGCAAAGCATAATGTACTGGGAACTCCTGAGAAGAATCTGATATTTGGTGAGGGGAGAGAGATAAAAGCTCATTTAGGACACGAATGCTCATTTAGGAACGATATGAACATGTTGCATAGGTAGCTGTTTATCAGTAAATATCTCCACTGAGATTAAGAAAAGCAGTAGCTTAATAAAGTAAGTACTTCCTGGTATGGTTACTGTACTGGTAACTCCCCAAAAGAATCTGGATTGTGGTGAGGGAACAGAGAAAAAAGTTCATTTAGGACCTGCACTTTCGAAGGTGGTACAGCAGTATATCAGGGAGTAAACCTTCTGAGAATAAAAACAGCTGGAGCTTGTTAAGGTAATTACACAGGGGAAAGGATAATGTACTGGGAACTCCTCAGAAGAATCTGATTCGTGGTGAGGGGTGAGAGATAAAAGCTCATTTAGGAACGACATGAACATGCTGTGTAGGTAGCTGTTTATCAGTAAATATCTCCACTGAGATTAAGAAAAGCAGTAGCTTAATAAATTAAGTACTTCCTGGTATGGTTACTGTACTGGTAACTCCCCAAAAGAATCTGGATTGTGGTGAGGGAACAGAGAAAAAAGCTCATTTAGGACCTGCACTTACGAAGGGGATAGGCAGCTGTATATCAGGGAGTAAACCTTCTGAGAATAAAAACAGCTGGAGCTTGTTAAGGTAATTACACAGGGGAAAGGATAATGTACTGGGAACTCCTCAGAAGAATCTGATTTGTTGTGAGGGGAGAGAGATAAAAGCTCATTTAGGAACGACATGAACATGCTGCGTAATTAGCTGTTTATCAGTAAATATCTCCACTGAGATAAGAAAAGCAGTAGCTTAATAAATTAAGAACTTCCTGGTATGGTTACTGTACTGGTAACTCCCCAAAATGAATCTGGATTGTGGTGAGGGAACAGAGAAAAAAGCTCATTTAGGACCTGCACTTACGAAGGGGGTAGGCAGCTGTATATCAGGGAGTAAACCTTCTGAGAATAAAAACAGCTGGAGCTTGTTAAGGTAATTACACAGGGGAAAGGATAATGTACTGGGAACTCCTCAGAAGAATCTGATTTGTGGTGAGGGGAGAGAGATAAAAGCTCATTTAGGAACGACATGAACATGCTGCGTAGGTAGCTGTTTATCAGTAAATATCTCCACTGAGATTAAGAAAAGCAGTAGCTTAATAAATTAAGTACTTCCTGGTATGGTTACTGTACTGGTAACTCCCCAAAAGAATCTGGATTGTGGTGAGGGAACAGAGAAAAAAGCTCATTTCGGACCTGCACTTACGAAGGGGGTAGGCAGCTGTATATCAGGGAGTAAACCTTCTGAGAATAAAAACAGCTGGAGCTTGTTAAGGTAATTACACAGGGAAAGGATAATGTACTGGGAACTCCTCAGAAGAATCTGATTTGTGGTGAGGGGAGAGAGATAAAAGCTCATTAAGGAACGACATGAACATGCTGCGTATGTAGCTGTTTATCAGTAAATATCTCCACTCAGATTAAGAAAAGCAGTAGCTTAATAAATTAAGTACTTCCTGGTATTGCTACTGTACTGGTAACTCCCCAAAAGAATCTGGATTGTGGTGAGGGAACAGAGAAAAAAGCTCATTTAGGACCTGCATTTACGAAGGGGGTAGGAAGCTGTATATCAGGGAGTAAACCTTCTGAGAATAAAAACACCTGGAGCTTGTTAAGGTAATTACACAGGGGAAAGGATAATGTACTGGGAACTCCTCAGAAGAATCTGATTTGTGGTGAGGGGAGAGAGATAAAAGCTCATTTAGGAACGACATGCACATGCTGCGTATGTAGCTGTTTATCAGTAAATATCTCCACTGAGATTAAGAAAAGCAGTAGCTTAATAAATTAATTACTTCCTGGTATGGTTACTGTACTGGTAACTCCCCAAAAGAATCTGGATTGTGGTGAGGGAACAGAGAAAAACGCTCATTAATGACCTGCACTTACGTAGGGGGTAGGCAGCTTTATATCAGCGATATCCTTTCTGAGAATAAAAACAGCTGGAGATTGTTAAGGTAATTACACAGGGCAAAGGATAATGTACTGGGAAGTCCTCAGAAGAATCTGATTTGTGGTGAGGAGAGAGAGATAAAAGCTCATTTAAGAACGACCTGAACATGCTGCATAGGTAGCTGTTCATCAGGAAATATCTCCACTGAGATTAAGAAAAGCAGTAGCTTACTAAATTAAGTACTTCCTGGTATGGTTACTGTACTGGTTACTCCCCAAAAGAACCTGGATTGTGGTGAGGGAAAAGAGAAAAAAGCTCATTTAGGACCTGCCCTTACGAAGGGGGTAGGCAGCTGTATATCAGGGAGTATCCCTTCTGAGAATAAAAACAGCTGGAGCTAGTTAAGGTAATTACACAGGGGAAAGGATCATGTACTGGGAACTCCTCAGAAGAATCTGATTTGTGGTGAGGGAGAGAGTAAAAGCTCATTTAGGAACGACATGAACATTCTGAGTAGGTAGCTGTTTATCAGTAAATACCTCCACTGAGATTAAGAAAAGCAGTAGCTTACTAAATTAAGTACTTCCTGGTATGGTTACTGTACTGGTTACTCCCCAAAAGAACCTGGATTGTGGTGAGGGAAAAGAGAAAAAAGCTCATTTAGGACCTGCCCTTACGAAGGGGGTAGGCAGCTGTATATCAGGGAGTATCCCTTCTGAGAATAAAAACAGCTGGAGCTTGTTAAGGTAATTACACAGGGGAAAGGATAAAGTACTGGGAACTCCTCAGAAGAATCTGATTTGTGGTGAGGGGAGAGAGAAAAAGCTCATTTAAGAACGACATGAAAATGCTGCATAGGTAGCTGTTTATCAGTAAATATCTCCACTGAGATTGAGAAAAGCAGTAGCTTAATAAATAAAGTACTTCCTGGTATGGTTACTGTACTGGTACCTCCCCAAAAGAATCTGGATTGTGGTAAGGGACCAGAGAAAAAAGCTCATTTTGGACCTGCACTTACGAAGGGGGTAGGCAGCTGTATATCAGGGAGTATCCCTTCTGAGAATAAAAACAGGTGGAGCCCGTTAATGTAATTACACAGGGCAAAGCATAATGTACTGGGAACTCCTCAGAAGAATCTGATATTTGGTGAGGGGAGAGAGATAAAAGCTCATTTAGTAACGACCTGAGCATGCTGCGTAGGTAGCTGTTTATCAGTAAATATCTCCACTGAGATTAAGAAAAGCAGTAGCCTAGTAAATTAAGTACTTCCTGGTATGGTTACTGTACTGGTAACTCCCCAAAAGAATCTGGATTGTGGTGAGGGAACAGAGAAAAAAGCTCATTTAGGACCTGCACTTACGAAGGGGGTAGGCAGCTGTATATCAGGGAGTAAAACTTCTGAGAATAAAAACAGCTGGAGCTTGTTAAGGTAATTACACAGGGGAAAGGATAATGTACTGGGAACTCCTCAGAAGAATCTGATTTGTGGTGAGGGGAGAGAGATAAAAGCTCATTTAGGAACGACACGAATGCTCATTTAGGAACGACATGAACATGTTGCATAGTTCGCTGTTTATCAGTAAATATCTCCACTGAGATTAAGAAAAGCAGTAGCTTAATAAAGTAAGTACTTCCTGGTATGGTTACTGTACTGGTAACTACCGAAAAGAATCTGGATTGTGGTGAGGGAACAGAGAAGAAAGCTCATTTAGGACCTGCACTTACGAAGGAGGTAGGCAGCTGTATATCAGGGAGAATCACCTCTGAGAATAAAAAGAGCTGGAGCTTGTTAAGGTAATTACACAGGGGAAAGGATAATGTACTGGGAACTCCTCAGAAGAATCTGATTTGTGGTGAGGGGAGAGAGGTAAAAGCTCATTTAGGAACGACATGAACATTCTGGGTAGGTAGCTGTTTATCAGTAAATATCTCCACTGAGATTAAGAAAAGCAGTAGCTTAATAAATTAAGTACTTCCTGGTATGGTTACTGTACTGGTAACTCCCCAAAAGAACCTGGATTGTGGTGAGGGAACAGAGAAAAAAGCTCATTTAGGACCTGCCCTTACGAAGGGGGTAGGCAGCAGTATATCAGGGAGTATCCCTTCTGAGAATAAAAACAGCTGGATTTGATAAGGTAATTACACAGGGGAAAGGATAATGTACTGGGAACTCCTCAGAAGAATCTGATTTGTGGTGAGGGGAGAGAAAAAAAAGCTCATTTAAGAACGACATGAAACATGCTGCATAGGTAGCTGTTTATCAGTAAATGTCTCCACTGAGATTAAGAAAAGCAGTAGCTTAATAAATTAAGTACTTCCTGGTATGGTTTACTGTACTGGTAACTACCCAAAAGAATCTGGATTGTGGTGATGGAACAGAGAAAAAAGCTCATTTAGGACCTGCACTTACGAAGGTGGTAGGCAGCTGTATATCAGGGAGTAAACTTTCTGAGAATAAAAACAGCTGGAGCTTGTTAAGGTAATTACACAGGGGAAAGGATAATGTACTGGGAACTCCTCAGAAGAATCTGATTTGTGGTGAGGGGAGAGAGATAAAAGCTCATTTAGGAACGACATGAACATGCTGCATAGGTAGCTGTTTATCAGTAAATATCTCCACTGAGATTAAGAAAAGCAGTAGCTTAATAAATTAAGTACTTCCTGGTATGCTACTGTACTGGTAACTCCCCAAAAGAATCTGGATTGTGGTGAGGGAACAGAGAAAAAAGGCTCATTTATGACCTGCACTTACGAAGGGGGTAGGCAGCTGTTTATCAGCGATTATCCTTTCTGAGAATAAAAACAGCTGGAGCTTGTTAAGGTAATTACACAGGGCAAAGGATAATGTACTGGGAAGTCCTCAGAAGAATCTGATTTGTGGTGAGGAGAGAGAGATAAAAGCTCATTTAGAACGACCTGAACATGCTGCATAGGTAGCTGTTCATCAGGAAATATCACCACTGAGATTAAGAAAAGCAGTAGCTTAATAAATTAAGTACTTACTGGTATGGTTACTGTACTGGTAACTCCCCAAAAGAACCTGGATTGTGGTGAGGGAAAAGAGAAAAAAGCTCATTTATGACCTGCCCTTACGAAGGGGGTAGACAGCTGTATATCAGGGAGTATCCCTTCTGAGAATAAAAACAGCTGGAGCTTGTTAAGGTAATTACAAAGGGGAAAGGATAAAGTACTCGGAACTCCTCAGAAGAATCTGATTTGTGGTGAGGGGAGAGAAAAAAAAGCTCATTTAAGAACGACATGAAAATGCTGCATAGGTAGCTGTTTATCAGTAAATATCTCCACTGAGATTGAGAAAAGCAGTAGCTTAATAAATAAAGTACTTCCTGGTATGGTTACTGTACTGGTAACTCCCCAAAAGAATCTGGATTGTGGTGAGGGAACAGAGAAAAAAGCTCATTTTGGACCTGCACTTACGAAGGGGGTGGCAGCTGTATATCAGGGAGTATCCCTTCTGAGAATAAAAACAGGTGGAGCCCGTTAAGGTAATTACCCAGTGCAAAGCATAAGGTACTGGGAACTCCTCAGAAGAATCTGATATTTGGTGAGGGGAGAGAGATAAAAGCTCATTTATTAACGACCTGATCATGCTGCGTAGGTAGCTGTTTATCAGTAAATATCTCCACTGAGATTAAGAAAAGCAGTAGCCTAGTAAATTAAGTACTTCCTGGTATGGTTACTGTACTGGTAACTCCCCAAAAGAATCTGGATTGTGGTGAGGGAACAGAGAAAAAAGCTCATTTAGGACCTGCACTTACGAAGGGAGTAGGCAGCTGTATATCAGGAGTAAACCTTCTGAGAATAAAAACAGCCGGAGCTTGTTAAGGTAATTACACAGGGGAAAGGATAATGTACTGGGAACTCCTCAGAAGAATCTGATTTGTGGTGAGGGGAGAGAGATAAAAGCTCATTTAGTAATGACATGAACATGCTGCGTAGGTAGCTGTTTATCAGTAAATATCTCCACTGAGATTAAGAAAAGCAGTAGCTTAATAAATTAAGTACTTCCTGGTATGGTTACTGTACTGGTAACTCCCCAAAAGAATCTGGATTGTGGTGAGGGAACAGAGAAAAAAGCTCAGTTAGGACCTGCACTTACGAAGGGGGTAGGCAGCTGTATATCAGGGAGTAAACCTTCTGAGAATAAAAACAGCTGGAGCTTGTTAAGGTAATTACACAAGGGAAAGGATAATGTACTGGGAAGAATTCAGAAGAATCTGATTTGTGGTGAGGGGAGAGAGATAAAAGCTCATTTAGGAACGACATGAACATGCTGCGTAGGTAGCTGTTTATCAGTAAATATCTCCACTGAGATTAAGAAAAGCAGTAGCTTAATAAATTAAGTACTCCCTGGTATGGTTCCTGTACTGGTAACTCCCCAAAAGAATCTGGATTGTTATGAGGGAACAGAGAAAAAAGCTCATTTAGTACCTGCATTTACGAAGGGGGTAGGCAGCTGTATATCAGGGAGTAAACCATCTGAGAATAAAAACAGCTGGAGCTTGTTAAGGTAATTACACAGGGGAAAGGATAATGTACTGGGAACTCCTCAGAAGAATCGGATTTGTGGTGAGGGGAGAGAGATAAAAGCTCATTTAGGAACGACATGAACGTGCTGCGTAGGTAGCTGTTTATCAGTAAATATCTCCACTGAGATTAAGAAAAGCAGTAGCTTAATAAATTAAGTACTTCCTGGTATGGTTACTGTACTGGTAACTCCCCAAAAGAATCAGGATTGTGGTGAGGGAACAGAGAAAAAAGCTCATTTATTACCTGCACTTACGAAGGGGGTAGGGGCAGCTGTATATCAGGGAGTAAAACTTCTGAGAATAAAAACAGCTGGAGCTTGTTAAGGTAATTACACAGGGGAAAGGATAATGTACTGGGAACTCCTCAGAAGAATCTGATTTGTGGTGAGGGGAGAGAGATAAAAGCTCATTTAGGAACGACACGAATGCTCATTTGAACATGCTGCATAGGTAGCTGTTTATCAGTAAATATCTCCACTGAGATTAAGAAAAGCAGTAGCTTAATAAAGTAAGTACTTCCAGGTATGGTTACTGTACTGGTAACTCCACAAAAGAATCTGGATTGTGGTGAGGGAACAGAGAAGAAAGCTCATTTAGGACCTGCACTTACGAAGGGGGTAGGCAGCTGTATATCAGGGAGTATCACCTCTGAGAATAAAAACAGCTGGAGCTTGTTAAGGTAATTACACAGGGGAAAGGATAATGTACTGGAACAATTCAGAAGAATCTGATTTGTGGTGAGGGGAGAGAGATAAAAGCTCATTTAGGAACGACATGAACATGCTGCGTAGGTAGCTGTTTATCAGTAAATATCTCCACTGAGATTAAGAAAAGCAGTAGCTTAATAAATTAAGTACTTCCTGGTATGGCTACTGTACTGGTAACTCCCCAAAAGAATCTGGATTGTGGTGAGGGAACAGAGAAAAAAGCTCATTTAGGACCTGCACTTACGAAGGGGGTAGGCAGCTGTATATCAGGGAGTATCCTTCTGAGAATAAAAACAGCTGGAGCTTGTTAAGGTAATTACACAGGGCAAAGGATAATGTACTGGGAACTCCTCAGAAGAATCTGATTTGTGTGAGGGAGAGAGATAAAAGCTCATTTAAGAACGACCTGAACATGCTGCATAGGTAGCTGTTTATCAGTAAATATCTCCACTGAGATTAAGAAAAGCAGTAGCTTAATAAATTAAGTACTTCCTGGTATGGTTACTGTACTGGTAACTCCCCAAAAGAATCTGGATTGTGGTGAGGGAAAGAGAAAAAAGCTCATTTAGGACCTGCACTTACGAAGGGGGTAGGCAGCTGTATATCAGGGAGTATCCTTCTGAGAATAAAAACAGCTGGAGCTTGTTAAGGTAATTACACAGGGGAAAGGATAATGTACTGGGAACTCCTCAGAAGAATCTGATTTGTGGTGAGGGGAGAGAGATAAAAGCTCATTTAAGAACGACATGAAACATGCTGCATAGGTAGCTGTTTATCAGTAAATATCTCCACTGAGATTAAGAAAAGCAGTAGCTTAATAAATAAAGTACTTCCTGGTATGGTTACTGTACTGGTAACTCCCCAAAAGAATCTGGATTGTGGTGAGGGAACAGAGAAAAAAGCTCATTTAGGACCTGCACTTACGAAGGGGTAGGCAGCTGTATATCAGGGAGTATCCCTTCTGAGAATAAAAACAGCTGGAGCTTGTTAAGGTAATTACACAGGGGAAAGGATAATGTACTGGGAACTCCTCAGAAGAATCTGATATTTGGTGAGGGGAGAGAGATAAAAGCTCATTTAGGAACGACATGAACATGCTGCGTAGGTAGCTGTTTATCAGTAAATATCTCCACTGAGATTAAGAAAAGCAGTAGCTTAATAAATTAAGTACTTCCTGGTATGGTTACTGTACTGGTAACTCCCCAAAAGAATCTGGATTGTGGTGAGGGAACAGAGAAAAAAGCTCATTTAGGACCTGCACTTACGAAGGGGTAGGGGCAGCTGTATATCAGGGAGTAAAACTTCTGAGAATAAAAACAGCTGGAGCTTGTTAAGGTAATTACACAGGGGAAAGGATAATGTACTGGGAACTCCTCAGAAGAATCTGATTTGTGGTGAGGGGAGAGAGATAAAAGCTCATTTAGGAACGACATGAACATGCTGCGTAGGTAGCTGTTTATCAGTAAATATCTCCACTGAGATTAAGAAAAGCAGTAGCTTAATAAATTAAGAACTTCCTGGTATGGTTACTGTACTGGTAACTCCCCAAATGAATCTGGATTGTGGTGAGGGAACAGAGAAAAAAGCTCATTTAGGACCTGCACTACGAAGGGGGTAGGCAGCTGTATATCAGGGAGTAAACCTTCTGAGAATAAAAACAGCTGGAGCTTGTTAAGGTAATTACACAGGGGAAAGGATAATGTACTGGGAACTCCTCAGAAGAATCTGATTTGTGGTGAGGGGAGAGAGATAAAAGCTCATTTAGGAACGACATGAACATGCTGCGTAGGTAGCTGTTTATCAGTAAATATCTCCACTGAGATTAAGAAAAGCAGTAGCTTAATAAATTAAGTACTTCCTGGTATGGTTACTGTACTGGTAACTCCCCAAAAGAATCTGGATTGTGGTGAGGGAACAGAGAAAAAAGCTCATTTAGGACCTGCACTTACGAAGGGGGTAGGCAGCTGTATATCAGGGAGTAAACCTTCTGAGAATAAAAACAGCTGGAGCTTGTTAAGGTAATTACACAGGGGAAAGGATAATGTACTGGGAACTCCTCAGAAGAATCTGATTTGTGGTGAGGGGAGAGAGATAAAAGCTCATTTAAGGAACGACATGAACATGCTGCGAAGATAGCTGTTTATCAGTAAATATCTCCACTGAGATTAAGAAAAGCAGTTTCTTAATAAATTAAGTACTTCCTGGTATGGTTACTGTACTGGTGACTCCACAAAAGAATCTGGATTGTGGTGAGGGAACAGAGAAAAAACTCATTTAGGACCTACACTTACGAAGGGGGTAGACAGCTGTATATCAGTGAGTAAACCTTCTGAGAATAAAAACAGCTGGAACTTGTTAAGGTAATTACACAGGGGAAAGGATAATGTACTGGGAACTCCTCAGAAGAATCTGATTTGTGGTGAGGGGAGAGAGATAAAAGCTCATTTAGGAACGACATGAACACATGCTGCGTAGGTAGCTGTTTATCTGTAAATATCTCCACTGAGATTAAGAAAAGCAGTAGCTTAATAAACTAAGTACTTCCTGGTATGGTTACTGTACTGGTAACTCCCCAAAAGAATCTGGATTGTGGTGAGGGAACAGAGAAAAAGCTCATTTAGGCCTGCACTTACGAAGGGGGTAGGCAGCTGTATATCAGGGAGTAAACCTTCTGAGAATAAAAACAGCTGGAGCCTGTTAAGGTAATTACACAGGGAAAAGGATAATGTACTGGGAACTCCTCAGAAGAATCTGATTTTTGTGAGGGGAGAGAGATAAAAGCTCATTTAGGAACGACATGAACATGCTGCGTAGGTAGCTGTTTATCAGTAATATCTCCACTGAGATTAAGAAAAGCAGTAGCTTAATAATTAAGTACTTCCTGGTATGGTTACTGTACTGGTAACTCCCCAAAAGAATCGGGATTGTGGTGAGGGAACAGAGAAAAAAAGCTCATTTAGGACCTGCACTTACGAAGGGGGTAGGCAGCTGTATATCAGGGAGTAAACCTTCTGAGAATAAAAACAGCTGGAGCTTGTTAAGGTAATTACACAGGGGAAAGGATAATGTACTGGGAACTCCTCAGAAGAATCTGATTTGTTGTGAGGGGAGAGAGATAAAGCTCATTTAGGAACTACATGAACATGCTGCGTAGGTAGCTGTTTATCAGTAAATATCTCCACTGAGATTAAGAAAAGCAGTAGCTTAATCAATTAAGTACTTCCTGGTATGGTTACTGTACTGGTAACTCCCCAAAAGAATCGGGATTGTGGTGAGGGAATAGAGAAAAAAGCTCATTTAGGACCTGCACTTACGAAGGGGGTGGGGGCTGTATATCAGGGAGTAAACCTTCTGAGAATAAAAACAGCTGGAGCTTGTGACGGTAATTACACAGGGGAAAGGATAATGTACTGGGAACAATTCAGAAGAATCTGATTTGTGGTGAGGGAGAGAGATAAAAGCTCATTTAGGAACGACATGAACATGCTGCGTAGGTAGCTGTTTATCAGTAAATATCTCCACTGAGATTAAGAAAAGCAGTAGCTTAATAAATTAAGTACTTCCTGGTATGGTAACTGTACTGGTAACTCGCCAAAAGAATCGGGATTGTGGTGAGGGAACAGAGAAAAAATCTCATTTAGGACATGCACTTACGAAGGGGGTAGGGGGGCTGTATATCAGGGAGTAAACCTTCTGAGAATAAACACAGCTGGAACTTGTTAAGGTAATTGCACAGGGGAAAGTATAATGTACTGGGAACTCCTCAGAAGAATCTGATTTGTGGTGAGGGGAGAGAGATAAAAGCTCATTTAGAAACGACATGAACATGCTGGCTAGGTAGCTGTTTATCAGTAAATATCTCCACTGAGATTAAGAAAAGCAGTAGCTTAATAAATTAAGTACTTCCAGGTATGGTTACTGTACTGGTAACTCCCCAAAAGGATCTGGATTGTGGTGAGGGAACAGAGAAAAAAGCTCATTTAGGACCTCCACTTACGAAGGGGTTAGGCAGCTGTATGTATATCAGGGAATAAACTTCTGAGAATAAAAACAGCTGGAGCTTGTTAAGTAATTACACAGGGGAAAGGATAATGTACTGGGATCTCCTCAGAAGAATCTGATATGTGGTGAGGGGAGAGAGATAAAAGCTCATTAGGAACGACATGAACATGCTGCGTAGGTAGCTGTTTTATCAGTAAATATCTCCACTGAGATTAAGAAAAGCAGTAGCTTAATAAAATAAGTACTTACAGGTATGGTTACTGTACTGGTAACTCCCCAAAAGAATCTGGATTGTGGTGAGGGGACAGAGAAAAAAGCTCATTTAGGACCTGCACTGACGAAGGGGGTAGGCAGCTGTATATCAGGGAGTAAACCTTCTGAGAATAAAAACAGCTGGAGCTTGTTAAGGTAATTGCACAGGGGAAAGGATAATGTACTTGGAACAATTCAGAAGAATCTGATTTGTGGTGAGGGGGAGAGAGATAAAAGCTCATTTAGGAACGACATGAACATGCTGCGTAGGTAGCTGTTTATCAGTAAATATCTCCACTGAGATTAAGAAAAGCAGTAGCTTAATAAATTAAGTACTTCCTGGTATTGCTACTGTACTGGTAACTCCCCAAAAGTATCTGGATTGTGGTGAGGGTAACAGAGAAAAAGGCTCATTTAGGACCTGCATTTACGAAGGGGTTAGGCAGCTGTATATCAGGGAGTAAACCTTCTGAAAATAAAAACAGCTGGAGCTTGTTAAGGTAATGACACAGGGGAAAGGATAATGTACTGGGAACTCCTCAGAAGAATCTGATTTGTGGTGAGGGGAGAGAGATAAAAGCTCATTTAGGAACGACATGCACATGCTGCGTAT